>NC_087159.1:12927500-12945000 GCF_035594125.1 Scylla paramamosain
ATGAGTGATGGGAATGTGTCGAGGGGGTTATTGCGATGGACGAGGCGCTGACGAGTGATGCATTAAGGGGAGAAGGCGCAGCAGCAGCACGAGCAGAAAGAAGAGGAGGAGGAGGAGGAGGAGGAGGAGGAGGAGGAGGAGGAGGAGGAGGAGGAGGAGGAGGAGGAGGAGGAGGAGGAGGAGAAGGAGGAGGAGGAGATGAGCACATGCGTGGATGGAGGATGTAAGAGACTGGTTCTTAGGTTTACATACATACATGCGATTAAAATTTTTCTTGTGTGTGTGTGTGTGTGTGTGTGTGTGTGTGTGTGTAAATGTGTAGGTGTAGGCGTGCGTAGCGGTGCCGCAAGGGACAAACAAAGCAACAAACCCAAGCACTCCGGTTAAAAAGAAACAAAGAACGCGGACTTAATTTCCACCACCACTGCCTGCCCGTCTGTCTGTCTGTCTGTCTGTCTGTCTGTCTGTCTGTCTGTCTGTCCCCCCCACGACCTAAATCCATCATGATTTTCTATTTTTCTTCACCTTTGCACTATTACATTCATGGTTCTCTTTTACCCCAATCCTAACCCCACAATCTCTCTCTCTCTCTCTCTCTCTCTCTCTCTCTCTCTCTCTCTCTCTCTCTCTCTCTCTCTCTCTCTCTCTCGCCATAGAAACTAACCCCACAACAATCCACACCTTGTGAATTGCGTTCGTAGGTTCCTCTCAAGCAATGAAACAAACACAATAATAACGCCAACGGGAAAGTGATGATGACGAGAAGGAAGAGGTAAATGAAGAGGAGGAGGAGGAGGAGGAGGAGGAGGAGGAGGAGGAGGAGGAGGAGGAGGAGGAGGAGGAGGAGAGGGAGGATGAAGAAGGATTGAAGGAGATGCGTGGGATACGGATGCAACAGACACACCTCGATACCGTGTGAGGTTTAGCTGGGATTAGAACTCGTTATGTGGAGCAGCTGAAAGCGATGGAAGCATGAGAGAGAGAGAGAGAGAGAGAGAGAGAGAGAGAGAGAGAGAGAGAGAGAGAGAGAGAGAGAGAGAGAGAGAGAGAGAGAGAGAGAGAGAGAGAGAGAGAGAGAGAGAGAGAGAGAGAGAGAGAGAGAGAGAGAGAGACATCGGAGAAACAGAGCTGGAAGGATAGTGTAAGGGGAAGTAGAGTGAGATTAAAAAAGTGTAAGGTGGAGGAGTGCGAGGAGGAGGAGGAAGAGGAGGAGGGGGCATGAGTAGAGGTACTCTGGAGACGAGTGTAGGGGAACGAGGATGCCATAGAGGTGAAAGTGTTCGTGGAAGGAAGGGGTACAAAGAGAGAGAGAGAGAGAGAGAGAGAGAGAGAGAGAGAGAGAGAGAGAGAGAGAGAGAGAGAGAGAGAGAGAGAGAGAGAGAGAGAGAGAGAGAGAGAGAGAGTTCACACACCTCAATATATCAGCAGCCCTTCTTGTCCCCACGCCAGGTAGAGGAAGGTAGAGCAGGCCTCGGGACCTCTGAATTATACAGTGACGTGAAGAAGGAAGAGCGGCTCCTCCAAGCACAGACCTCCTGGGACTTCTCTCTCTCTCTCTCTCTCTCTCTCTCTCTCTCTCTCTCTCTCTCTCTCTCTCTCTCTCTCTCTCTCTCTCTCTCTCTCTCTCTCTCTCTCTCTCTCTCTCTCACCCTTGTTCATTATGTAGTGTGTTATTCATCATCATCATAAACCTGTTTTTGGTGCTTGATGGCGCAGAAATGTGACAGGAAACAAGTATCGGACGCTCACCTCAAGGAGAACAGGCGGGTGGGAGGGCTGATGCAGGTGATCATTGCAAGTCCGGCCAACAACAGGGACGTGTGTTTGGGCAGTTAACAGCGATTAAAATAAGTGACTGATGGTTGGTAAGAAAACAACAATCTTATGCTAAAATTCCAGCCGCAGCGAATATCAAATCCGAACTGAATCATGCACGGCCACCTCGACAACAGTGTAATGAGATACACAATAATGCATACGACCCTAAATAACAGAGGAAGTACCATCCAGGCACCTCCGTCTTGTACAGCTAAGGTCCAAATTCTGAAATACTTTTGCGCCGCACCTCCACTACTTCCAAAAGGACCTAGTTGAAGTGAAGCAAGTTTGTAAGGATGTTTTTGCAGTTCTAATGACATATTGATACGATTTGCGATCTGCGCATTATTAACAGGAGGAACAGTTTTGAGAACCCGGCTAACCATCACTGTGGATTTGGAAAACAGTCTTGGTGAGAGAGCATATCGTTTCAGAATACAGGCCTAAGTCTACCTTACCCTCTCAGTCGTTACCATAGTATTCATATCTACAGGCGTCCAACAAGTAAGTCTGGCATGGACCCAAGGCATCAACTCACGTGTCTGGAGGCTGCAGGATGGACAGGAGTGAAGGGGATATCAGAGGCCTACGTGCCGTCACCTGAGGGCAGAAGTAAGCAAAGATTTCAGCAGGCTATGGCAGCAATGAACACCACCCACCTTTCCACCCTCCCTCCTACATCACACACCCTGCCGCCCTCTCTCTCTCTCTCTCTCTCTCTCTCTCTCTCTCTCTCTCTCTCTCTCTCTCTCTCTCTCTCTTTCTCTAGTCTGTTGTCACATTCACGTATTTATTATCAGTTTTCATACTTTTGCCGCCTTTGCTTTCTATCGCCTTTGACGTGCTTAATGTAATCGCATGCAAAGTTCCATTTTCTGTTGTACATTTACCTTTTCCTTTTTTCGTATACGCTGTAAAAATACTAAACTCTCTCTCTCTCTCTCTCTCTCTCTCTCTCTCTCTCTCTCTCTCTCTCTCTCTCTCTCTTCCTTCCTTCTCAAATCTCTTTCCTTTTGTGGTCTTTTTATCCGTATCTTTTGACGTGTCTTTTTTCTCGCTTCCTCTCCATTAATCCGCCAAATAACTCCCGTCCTCCCATTGCGTCCTCTCTCCGCCCTCCCACATTATCGTTGGCTGGGTTTGCTTCTGTTTTCCTCGTCGCTTTAGATATATATTTCCAGCTCCCCCTTTTTGGTCCTACAGCACATCTTTCCACACACTCCTCCTCCTCCTCCTCTTCCTTTCCTTTCCTCTACGCTTGCTTCCTTCTTTCCTCTCTCACCCTCCCTCCCTCCGTGCGTTTTCTCCGGCTCTGGAAGTCCTTCTTTTTCCCGGTGTTCCAGAGGCTGTTTTGTAGCTTTACGATCCTCTTTTATTTTACTGGAACTTTCCTTCCACTCCTCCCTCCCTTCCTCCCTCTCGCTGTCCCCTTGCCACTCCTCATTTCTCTCTCTCTCTCTCTCTCTCTCTCTCTCTCTCTCTCTCTCTCTCTCTCTCTCTCTCTCTCTCTCTCTATCTATCTATCTCTGTATTCACACACGCACACACACACACACACACACACACACACACACACACACACACACACACACACACACAAATCTATTCATATCTATCTCATATCTATTCTAAAATTATTAAACCATTCCTATAATTTTCGTAATCCAAAGATCTTGCTTAAACGATGTGGTGATCACTTTTTTCACTCATCTGATTACGCTTTAGTTGCGCGAAAAAAGGGTTACAGTAGTTATAAATATCGGAGGAAAAAAATCAACACAATCGCTTTACTGTAACATACATTCATTCCTTCAATGTGCCCTATGGTGCTGAAAGAGGCTGCCTGTGCCTCGCATAAACCAGAACAACGCAACACAGTCATGCATACTTCTGTTGTGCTGACTTGAATTTGTTCCTGGTCCGAAAGTGTTTCATCATTTTCCTTAAGAACACATATGTAAAAATGTGTCCCATTATGAAAAAAAAAAAAAAAAAATAAGACACAAAAGGAAAGAGGATTTTCATCGGAACATCACAATATTACGTCTTATTCTTTCTTTGTCCTCAAGCCTCTTCCATGTCCGTGCATTCAATGTGTCACTCATTCACTCCCTGCTGTTATTGTCAAGTTAGTTATTGTCGTCGTTGTTGTGTTTGTCCTGTCATTCCTCCTGCTAAATGATCCTCTTCTTTTCCGTAATGCCTTTTAGCAGCTGCCTTCCCACGATCATACGCGATTTCATGCCATCTCATTTTCTGAATATGATTATTATCTCTCACTCGACTGTGAGCAAGACCAACCTTACCTGGCTTAGCGAGGCTTAGATGACTTATCGAATCTCCTCGCTTATATTTCATTTATCTTCCACGCAGAGGCCAGCATACGACTCACGTGTGTGGGTTCAATGGGAGGCGTATCCCTGGGGAGAGGCGCTGTGCTGGGGGCACAAAGCGACCTTTCTTAAGTCTCTCATACAAATAAGCCATTCAAAAACGGAAAATAATATCTAACTCATTTTGTTTTCTCTAAAGGATGTTACTACAAACAAACGCCCCCCCCTCTCTCTCACAACCACACACACACACACACACACACACACACACACACACACACACAAGCCATGGACGCTGCATCCCTGTGGGTCACACCATACCTATAGAAAATCATGATTGAACTCGAGATGTTGTTTTATTCACGGTGGCGTTAGTTCGTGAATATCTTCGTCGAAACAGAGCAATGAAAAAAAAAATAAATAAAAAATTCTGATCCCTTTTTCTTTAAAGTGTACATCGATTGTAAGGATATCATCATAGATTCTAATGTAAAGAGAATTCGAAATAAAGATATAAAGTAACCAATGTTCCCTTAAATGAAGATGAAGGACTTTTTGTATGTGCGTGAGGTTTAGCATAGGGGCATTTGCATATGAAGACGCCAAATAGATTTAATTACTTTACTAAATCGTAGGGCGTAATACAAAGACATCTGCATATCATACACAGGCACATTTCTTCTTGACATCTGCCCAGTTTTTTCTTAATTTCCATTCCCCTTCTTAAATTATTACTGTTTTGAAAGTTTATTACGAATCCGTCATGTACTTGAATTTTAATTGAGTGTCTTTATTCCCCCTTTCACCGACACCACAGAGTTTTTTTGTTGTCCCGCCTGCTAGCGTTCGTCAAGCTTGTTCTCTCTGCTATTTAATATGTTTTCTGTCAGTACAGTGATAACTTCATGAAGCTTCAGCTCACTTCCTGCTACCTCCCACACACCTTCATTCCCTTCCTACGCGGAGCATTTGCAAGTCTTACGTTCTTTCTTCTTTATCTTTTTTTCCTTATCACCAACTTTCTTTGTATCTCCTCCCACGTTCTGGGTGCCTCGCTCCCCCGTTATCTTCCTTCCCGTCCGCGTCCTTCCCTCATCCTTCTTGTGGTCCTCCAGAGGCGGTCCACGTGACGGGTCCTTCACCTAGTTCATTACCAAGTGTTGAGAGCAACTCCGCCCCATCCTGCCCCGTCCCTCCCATCCCCCAACCACCAGGCATCGCCCCGCCCCATCCCAAGCCGCCCTACTCCGCCCTCTTGCCGGCTTCCTTCCTTCCGTCCTTTGTCAGGCCTTCCCGCTGCCTATGCTTTCCATCCCCCACCCCAACCTTGAAGCCTACTTGCCTACTTCCTCCGCTTCTTTCCTTGCTGCTCCTTCCCCACTCTGCTTCGGCTGCTTCTGGAGGTTGTTTTGCTTTCTTTTTACATCCTGTTGGTCAAGGTTCTGTTTGCTCATGCCTCAGCTGATTTTTGTCTGTGTTGATATTGGCTGAATACGCAATCTCGACTCTATTATACATTTCATTTGGGTTTGCATGCTCGTTTTTTTTTTTTTTTCATCTCACTTAGCCGCTACTGATGTTGCTGCCTCGTGATGTTCATATCGTGCACAGTGCTCATGAATTTTTTACCTGCAACACCTCCAGTTCTTCAGTGACACACTTCTGTCTCCTTTCCCAGCCGATCCTTTCACGTTCCCGTTTCTATGCCAATCCCTGACCACACTCTCAAGGCCGCAGGTTGACGCAGGTAAGCCCACAGCCACCAAGGTCATCCTGCATTACGAAACCGCAAAAAAAAAAAAAAAAATCCTTGAGTAAAACTAGGGTATGACAGTGTATAGATAAGGGCGGAGGCAAGACAATAAGACAATGCTCGGAAAAAAAATAAAAAAGAATGGTAGATGTGTAATATGGCGCGGAAAAGGAAAAACGTGTACCTAGAACTTCAAGATAGCAAGCATGAGGACGAAGAATGCAGAAAGTAAGGCATGAGAGATAAAGGGAAGGGTTTGCAAAAGGAGAGAAAAAATGGGTATGACAGGAGTGAGAGAGAGAGAGAGAGAGAGAGAGAGAGAGAGAGAGAGAGAGAGAGAGAGAGAGAGAGAGAGAGCGAGGAAGAACCCGGGGCTGTGCGGAAGGGAGGCAGGGACACAAAGAAGAGATAGCAGCGGGCGGAGACGGAAGGCTGTAGCTGCGACGCGCCTCCCTCCTCTTTCTCCCTCCTCTCTCTCTCTCTCTCTCTCTCTCTCTCTCTCTCTCTCTCTCTCTCTCTCTCTCTCTCTCTCTCTCTCTCTCCTCCCTCTCCCTCCCGGCCAGGACACCCCCACCCCGGAGCTCCAGCGGGAGGATGCTTGCCAGAGTCCGCATTTGGCGTCGACGAGTCATAAACCCAACACACGGGCCCGCATAACGCAGCCCCTGAGTGAGGGACTTGGAGTTACGTTTGAGGTGGACACTTTCCGAGACGGGATCATCCAAGGGGTTGTTGGGGGTTGTAGGGATGGAGGGAAGGGAGGAGGAAGGAGGGTGCAGGAGGTCGATGATGGAAGCACGAGAGAGGAGGTGGAGGGATAGGGGAGGAGGAGGGTTAGAGGCAGGCAGCGGGAGCACAAGAGGGGAAGGGGTGAGGGTGGCTGGCAGTGAGGGGGAGGGATGAGAGAAGGGGAAGAAGAGGGACGCGAGCGGGAAAGAGGGAGGGGAGATTTCGGAGCTGGTAGGAAGGGGGTTAAGAGAGGGAGTGCCAGGATAGAAGGGAGTGCCGCGGAAGGGTGAAGTGGGAGGAAGAGGCTGTTTTATGGGGCGGAGGACAGACATGGAAGACCAGTGGTAGCAGGGTACGTGTTCGCTACCGCCGCTACCGCTCAGACACGTCTAGACAACTGCAGCTACACCCCTACACCCCTACCACCCTCCCCTGCCCCTGCCGCAGCGACACCCATCGCCGCGTCGGCTACTGTCCCTCCCACTAGTATCCTATCGCTTCAAGTTGATCCGTCGTTGCCATTTCTGACCCCCGCCACTGGTTTAGAGGCACTGCCGTGCAAAGTGTCTCCGATAGTGCCTCCCTTATTGGCTTCGATACGGGTACCATCATCCGGTGTTTCCTCGCGTCGCCACTGTTACTACCGCCGTGACACCCGCCCACTTCCGCGTCCCATACACCCACGCCAGATCAGCAGGGGACGCCCGCGAGCCTTTCTAACCTACCGCAACAGTATGAGAGGCGCGCTGACCCTCTCTTCCGCGGAGGGGAGGGAGATAGAAGCTCAGGAAGGGTCGGTAATAGAGGAGGAGGAGGAGGAGAAGGAGGAAGAGGAGGAGGAGGAGGAGGAGGAGGAGGAGGAAAGACTGCAGCGGAGGAAGGGTAGGTGGTGTAGCTAAGGACAGGAAGGAGCTTGCAGAAGACGCCAAGCTGGAAGACAATGCGATAGAGAGTATCGCGCAAGATGTGTGTACGTGTGTGTGTGTGTGTGTGTGTGTGTGTGTGTGTGTGTGTGTGTGTGTGTGTGTGTGTGTGTATTTGCGCGCGTACGCACGTCCGCGTGTGCTTGCGTCTTCCCGTACATGTTCCCTCGCTCGTGTTTTCGTATTTTTGCGAGTTTTATCATATATATTTTTTCCACGTGTGTGCGTATGTGTGCACACGCTCGCCTACATCATTCTTGGCTTGTCCCTGTCTGCGTGAGTGTGTGCGTGCGTCCGTGGCTATGTTTGCGTGGGTGCGTGTGTCTGGACGACGGGAGCAATTTTTGGGGGGCGGGCGTCTCTAGCCTCCTACATCTGGTAAGCCGACCCGCAGATAATCAATGTTCTTGCTTTGTGTTGAAATGTTATGGCGCGGCCGACCCAAAGTTACGCCGCCGCTACTCTCCCCTTCCTCCTCCTCTTCCTACTTCTACTGCTCTCATCCTCCACCTACTCTTCTCTCTCTCTCTCTCTCTCTCTCTCTCTCTCTCTCTCTCTCTCTCTCTATGTCAATCTGTATGTCTATCTATGTTTGCTTGCGTCTCTCTCTCTCTCTCTCTCTCTCTCTCTCTCTCTCTCTCTCTCTCTCTCTCTCTCTCTCTCTCTCTCTCTCTCTCTCTCTGTGGGGAATCAAGCAAGAGAATTAGCAATGACGATGTAGGGCGGCTGCAGGGAGGCGCGTGTGTGAGTAAAAGTTGTGGATTTTTATTCATCTTTTTATATATTTTTTAACATGACGCAAGTGTACACACCACGTTGGAGAGAGAGAGAGAGAGAGAGAGAGAGAGAGAGAGAGAGAGAGAGAGAGAGAGAGAGAGAGAGAGAGAGAGAGAGAGAGAGAGAGAGAGAGAGAGAGAGAGAGAGAGAGAGAATCTTAGCAGGTGTTAAAAAAATGACAGTATAGTAAATAGCAGTGATCCGATGAAAAGTGAGTCAACGAAAACAACAATGACAGCGACGAGGATGACGATTGTAATGATGATGATGATGATGATGATGATGATGATGATGATGATGATGATAATGAGCTTCGTCACAAATAATATCCAGAGTAATAATCAATAGGCATAAACAATGTAACTAAGAAGAAGGAGAAACAGAAAGAAAAAAAAAAGAAAAGGAAGAGGGAAGAGATGAGACACTGTGAAGGAAAGGAAATGAGAGAGAGAGAGAGAGAGAGAGAGAGAGAGAGAGAGAGAGAGAGAGAGAGAGAGAGAGAGAGAGAGAGAGAGGAGCGCGGGAGGAGGGGGGTGCGGGAGAAAGAGCACCCCATACTTATTGGACTAGGGCCGCTGGAGTCTTCGGTTCCTCTCTCACTGTTTTAAAGTTGTGAGGCCCGTGGGCGGGTCTTAGGGGCGGGGGTGGGGCGGGGCAAGGGGCGGTGGGAGTGTGGGTGGAGGGAAAGGGAGAAGGTGGCTCTGCAGGGATGGAGGGATGAAAGGAGGGGGAAGGGGACGTTTGGGTCTCCGCCTGATGCTGACTCTTCCCTCTCTCTCTCTCTCTCTCTCTCTCTCTCTCTCTCTCTCTCTCTCTCTCTCTCTCTCTCTCTCTCTCTCTCTCTCTCTCTCACTTTCTCCCTCTTTCCCTCTTTCCCTCCCTCCCTCCCTCCCTCCCTCCCTCCCTCCCTCTCTTCTCTCCCTCCCGTTCCCTTCTCTCCCTCCGTTACCCCGGTGAACACATCTCTCATGTCTCGACAACAACCTTAATTAAAACGAGGCTGAGGCGATTTAAGTGAAAAAGGAAAAAAGAAGAAAAGTAAAGGAAAAGTGTAATGCTTTGTTGGGAAAAAAATGTTTATGTAGCAAACAACATAATAATGACATGAGGTTAGTTACAAGTAGCTTCCTTGAAATACTGATAATGATTAGTCCTGAAACAATAAGACAATGGTACCGTTCACATTTTGTTCAATAGCCAGGATCTCTAAGTCTCTCTCTCTCTCTCTCTCTCTCTCTCTCTCTCTCTCTCTCTCTCTCTCTCTCTCTCTCCTTACCATTCACCAATTAATCGCCAACTCTAACGTGCCCGTCGTTTTTGTGCGCATAAATGTTTGAATCTGAATAATGAAATTTAATTTGCATCCCCCTCAACTCAAAAACTGTCCTCGGCTCTATTCTGGTAGGGCGACTGACTGCTGAATTGGCCAGTCAGTTCGCCGTTCTTGCTCAAATTACCAACTGTATGATGATCAGCGGCGCCTCCTGCCGCCTTCCGCTGCCTTGTTTGGCCTTCCAACGCTTTAAACACTCGCCGCTTCTTTATTTACTCCTCAGGATCATATCAGAATTTTGGGACTGGCCCGAGAATATGCATGAAAATTGTGTCCTGCGCGTCAGTCGTCTTCTGGGAGTT
The DNA here is from genome assembly GCF_035594125.1 of Scylla paramamosain. NCBI lineage: Eukaryota > Metazoa > Arthropoda > Malacostraca > Decapoda > Portunidae > Scylla > Scylla paramamosain. The sequence goes on from NC_087159.1 coordinate 12,937,469, forward strand.
GGAGTCTTTTAGCATCATTTGGCCTGATCACGAACAGCGTCCGCGCTACCTGTATCCACCTGGCAGGTGAGGCAGAACTGCCGCTGCGCCCGTGCAGGTGTTACGTGTAAGGCGTGAGGGCTCAGAGCGTCACTACCCCACATCCTTTACTCACCCTTCCCCAGTCAACTAGTGTGCCTTCTTTTCTTTACCAGTACTATACCGCTCCCTCTCCCTTCCCTTCCTCACTGGACTATAGTGCCCATTAACAATTAGCGTTTTGGTGTCCCTTCCCCAGTACTGTGGAATCCTTTTACTAGTACTGTGCCCTCCCTCCCTCAGTACTGTGCCGTCCCTGTCCCAGTACTGTGGCTTCCTTCCCCCAGTACTGTGGTTTTCCTCCCCCAGTACTGTGGCCTCCCTCCCCCAGTACTGTGCCCTCCTTGCCCCAGTAGTGTGCCCTCCCTGCCCCAGTACTGTGCCGTCCCTGCCCCAGTACTGTGCCCTCCCTGTCCCAATAATGTGCTCCCCTCCCCCAGTATTGTGGCTTCCCTCCCCAGTACTGTGCCCTCCCTTACCCAGTACTGTTTCCTTCCTTCCCTCAGTACACTGGCGTTCATCACACAGCATAATATCGTGGCATCCCAGTCTCCCTCTCCGAGTACCATGCTGTCCTCTACCTCCGTACCCCCCTCCCGGCTCCCTGTGCCATGGCGTCCCTCCCACCCACTCCCCGTGCCGTCACGCTGTGTCCGAGCCCCGGCACTACCGTCACGGGCCACATACATTCATCAAGTGCTATTTGTCATCAGAGGACAATGAAAGTCGTTCCCTCTTTTCATCCTTCACTTCCGGCAGTTGTAACAGTCTGAGCTCTGCCATGACAGGTCACTGCACACCTGTGGCTGCTTACCTGCCTCAAGGGGGACCACGAGTCAGGGGGAGCGTTCTCTTTAGTCACGTGACCTAAACTGACGCACAACATCACGAGTCCCTGCACAGCGCATTCTCCCTACACGTACAGAGCAGCGTCTCCTTACGTGTGCCTGTCCCGCTGGCAGCCGCTGGAGCCCCTCCCTCGCCCCCTCATCACCCAGGCGCGGCGGGGAGCTGGGCCGCCATACTCACGCTGATAATGACTTATTTATGGGGTTGTAAAAAAGCTATACTCAAAATACTGAAAAAAGCCTAGACCTCGATGTAAATTTACAGTGACCGTTGCTATGCCGGAATTAAATTTTTCCAGAGTTCAAAACTCAAGGACTTGTTTTTCCCGCCTTTTTTAAGCAGCAAAATGCAGCATTTGTGAGGGCACTCAGAGACCTTTACGCTTTCAACAGACTCCAGAAAGTCCATTTTCATATAAGATGTTCCGGGCCAAACCAGAAATCTTGGAGGATTTGGCTTAGTTTAAATTCGGAGAAAAATATATTCACCAATAAATAAACACGCGGTGCTTACCCCAAAGGGATTGTTAAGCTATAGGCACGAGGCTGGCGGGCTGGAAGGAACGTCTGCCTGCGTCGCGTCCACGAATACCATGAAGGAAAACGATGGCAGGCCGAGTTGTTACCTCGCCGAACCCTGCGACGAGGCTGCCGCTCCCCGCCCTCGCTGCTCACTTTAAAGGCCGTCGCTCGAGAATGAACTGAACCCAACATTTTTTTTTATACTATCCTTTTTTTCTCATCGTCGTCCTTTTGAGGGAACTTTATGGACCTGGTTTTATACTGCAGTTCATATTTCAATTCTAACACACACACACACACACACACACACACACACACACACACACACACACACACACACACACACACACACACACACAGACACGTATATCTCCGATAGTACTCAGAGCTTGTACAATCGTATTCGTATATTCTGAAACATAGATGAGATGAAAGAGGAGGAGGAGGAGGAGGAGGAGGAGGAGGAGGAGGAGGAGGAGGAGGAGGAGGAGGAGGAGGAGGAGGAGCAGTAGCATGAGAAGGTGAAGGAGTGCGTTACTGTTAAAAGAGTTTCATAAAATTATTACCTGCAGTTCCGTGCGCCATTAATCTGACTTCGTACCTGTGCAACTTTGTCTAGCTCCGATCATGGTGGGAGAGAGGGAGAGAGGGACGGGGAAGAGGGAAGCGGAGGGGAGGGGAGGGGAGGAAGAGCAGGGCAAGGAAAAACAATGTGGGATCGAGTAGGGGTGAAGAGACAGTGTGAAGGGAAGTTAATGGGGGGGAGAGAGGAAGAGTGTGAGGTAAGGGAAGGAGGAAGGGAGTTTTGAAGGGATAGGGAACGAGGTGAAGGTATGGAAGAGGAAAAGAGGTGAGTCAAAACGGAGGACAGTGAACAGTGAACATAAAGGGAAAAAGAAAGGGAATAAAAATAATGGGAAAAGGTAATAGAATGAAAGACCTGTGTGTGTGTGTGTGTGTGTGTGTGTGTGTGTGTGTGTGTGTGTGTGTGTGTGTGTGGGGAGAGAGAGAGAGAGAGAGAGAGAGAGAGAGAGAGAGAGAGAGAGAGAGAGAGAGAGAGAGAGAGAGAGAGAGAGAGAGAGAGAGAGAGAGAGAGAGAGAGAGAGAGAATGTTTTGGAAAGGAAGAGGAGGCAGGGACGGAACAGTGTAGCGAAGGAGGAGGAGGATGGCCTCCTGAAGACTCTCGTCATCGTCTGTGCCTCTGAGTGAGTGAAGCGTTCCCTTCGTCCTCTTCCTCGCCCTTCCCGCCCCTGTGTGGCTTCCAGTTGGCGTCGCTGGTGAATGGAAAAGGTATGGATGCGCAGATCCTGCTTCCAAAAAGCTACGAGCGGATTATTTCTTCGGGTTGAGAGGAATTCGTGCAACTTTACATGTCGTTTTCGAGTGCACGAGTATTTGCCGGCGCGGGGCGATGCAGCCAACTATTAGTTTTTCCAGACATAAAATTTAAGATCTGACCCGGTGGAGTTTGCCGTCTTAGTGATATTATTTTTCTCTGGGAAAATTTCATAACGTTGACAATTACGTGTCTCCCTCGCAGTCAGCGGCGCGTGGTAATGAGGAGAGAGTGGGTGGGTGGGCGTCCCGGTGGATAGGTGGGTGGGTGAATGCGGGCGTCCGTCAGCAGGCTGGAGCGGCAGGGTCTCCGTCGGTGATAAACTGCGAATAAACGGACCGATTGCTTCCAAATTTGACAGATTCTATTTTGATTAATTCCTGGCCATTGTGTATTAAACCTTGATTGAAACTGACCGATCTGAGAATCGAATCGCCGCAGCATATATGGAATTTGCTCGTGTATATTTGCCTTTTTCCAGGATTGGGTTTCATACACGCGGACGAATCAAAAACCAACGTTGATACACTCTGATGACGCTTGTTGTAGGGCAATAAACGTGTTTTGTTGCGACCGAGGGCAGGCGAGAGGCTGGCGTGGGGGAGGGCTGGCTAGGCGGGCACAAGATATTCCGGGGCACTGAGACACGCACCGCGTAGTGAAGCATCTGCACATGATATCCTAGCAACAAAATATTCGATGGTGACGTGGATAAGACGAAGGGCAAATCAAGGTTAAAATACCTGAGAAAAACTACACACACACACACACACACACACACACACACACACACACACACACACACACACACACATAAGATGACTACTGAAGACGTACACATATATCAGGTAAGTAGAATATCAATTAACTGATCCCAAGTTATGCAATGCTCATTAGGTTTAATTTTGTGGACGTTGAGTAAAAATCAGAGGGTATTCAGGACTGGTGGGTTCAGGGCGACGTGGCAAAGGCGCCTCAGGGTGAGCCGACGGTAGGCAGGCGGCGGATGGTAACGGGACGGCAGGCAGGTATTTGATGGTTCATTATGCAGCAGGGCGGATGAGGGCTAAATAGACGGGCAGAAGCTATCCACAAGAAAAAGGTCATTTCTTCCCTTCAGTGACCTTCATTGCAACCCCTCGACACGTGGCTCGTCTACACACTGCTTCTATAAGAATCTATGTTTCGAGCGTCGATCCGTTTTGGTTTCAGGTCGGAATCTTTGAAAAGGCAACCCGGAAAAATATTTACGACGAAAAAAGAAAAGTTTTATGTCCCATATCAAGTTGCCGTTTCGACGCACCCACAAAAAGGTGGCGCGGTAATCTATTTGTTCCCCATCATCTAGGGCAGCCACGTCACCTGAGGGGCATCATCACCGCCTCTTCTCATCGTAGTTACTCCTCGCCGCGAAATTGCTCACAGGAAAAACTCGGGCCATTTGGGGACTTTTAAGCTGGGCGCTGGTGGAGGCTGGCACGTACAGGGCGGCGCTGCGAGGGAGAGTCGTACCCATAATTAAGGGTAGAGCAAGGTGAGTGGAGGGCCTCTCCCATTCCTCCCTCCATCCCACGTGACACCGAGTACTGATGCAGGTTCTGCTTCCACTGAAGTTTTTACCAACCACAGCTGCAACAACTCCTGACAACCTCCACAGTGCAATCTCTCTCTCTCTCTCTCTCTCTCTCTCTCTCTCTCTCTCTAAACTACTCTACCCTTTACCGTATCTATCTTACAGTTACCAATGGTCGTTGTACAGTCTTGTATTTCTGTCATTCTTTCCTTGTTACTATCACCACTATTTCTGTCAAACCCACAAACAATTACCAGAACCACGTGCAGAGGTCTGTCGCACGCAACGCTCCCTTTGTTTACCACCCCCACCGTCGCCACGGTCACGATTGCCATCATGTCGATATAAACAAACACACACACACACACACACACACACACACACACACACACACACACACACACACACACACACACACACACACATTACTACTACTACTACTACTACTACTACTACTACTACTACTACTATTACTACAAACATCACTGCATCATTCTTCCTTTACCCCCCTACAAGCTCACGCCCCAAAGGACTACAAGATGCGCGGCGGCGGGAACAGCATGTGCGCGGCGGTTTCCACAGGTAAAATCAAAGTATCTCGTTAAAGGTGCAGCGATTGATATCTGTTGACCTGTCTGAGAGGGCCCAGCTGACGTGATCTTCGCTGCGACGCCTCCACAACTCACTCTCATCAACACGAACCACTGATTTAATACGGGGCTTAAAGGTCTTTCAGCGGCCAGTATCAATGGTGGGTGTTGGGCTTTGAAGGTTGTTTATGAAGGGAATCTCCAGCTCACCTCCACCTGGCTCTAGTCTCGTTTACCTGTCCATCACCTCCTCTCCTTTCATCTCTCTCTCTCTCTCTCTCTCTCTCTCTCTCTCTCTCTCTCTCTCTCTCTCTCTCTCGATGTTTCTAAAGATCATGCACTATTTATAACTGTTCGTCTGCCCTTATCTATTATTGTTTTTACTTTACAGTTCATCCAATCAGTCTTCACACACCCATTAAAAATCAAACACCTTCACGGCACAGTGTGTGTGTGTGTGTGTGTGTGTGTGATATATATATATATATATATATATATATATATATATATATATATATATATATATATATATATATATATATATACATTATATCTATCTATCTATCTATCTATCTATCTATCTATCTATCTATCTATCTATCTATCTATCTATATATATATATATATATATATATATATATATATATATATATATATATATATATATATATATATTAAAAAAATGTTTTTGTTCATTTTTCTCAACCGCACGTTGGTGGGCACAAACAGGGAACGTTGGAGTGATAGGGAAAAATCAAGGTTTCTTTGGAATCCGTTGTGAGTGTAAAAATGGGTACGTGTTGAAACGTAGATATGTCAGGGAGGAAAAGATCAAAACAGCTATGAAAGCTTTATGAATTAAAGTGATATTTATGGCTGTGTTGTCGTTTTATACGTCAGTCTTCATGCACGTGCGGTGTGTCTTCTTTTCTGAATATTTAAAAAAAAAAAAAAAAAAAAACACATTAGCTGACATCACTGAATACAAACGCCGGCGCTATCAGAGCCACACGGAGAGACAAGTGTCCTCCTTCCTTGAGAATCAACACAAAAACGCAACCTCGTCTTCCCGCTGCCCCACAAACGAGTCACTGTCTCCTGTCAGCCCTCACGGACTTGACCATCGCCAGTCCCTTCACAATAACGCCCGTCACTTTCCCTCTTGTAAGTTTCCAAGCGTGTGTGTACGCATGCGCGCGCGCACGCACGCACGCACGCACACACACACACACACACACACACACACACACACACACACACACACACACACACACACACACACACACACACACAACCTGTGTGTAATTCCCTAGAATTTTCATATATGAGAGAGAGAGAGAGAGAGAGAGAGAGAGAGAGAGAGAGAGAGAGAGAGAGAGAGAGAGAGAGAGAGAGAGAGAGAGAGAGAGAGAGAGAGAGAGAGAGAGAGAGAGAGAGAGAGAGAGAGAGAGAGAGAGAGAGAGAGAGAGAGAGTATAGCCCTCAGGTAAACCTCGTCAAATTGTAATACGTAAACCCTCACCGGCACCGACACTGCACTGTAAACAACCCTCCACACCATTTACGCACACGAACGTAAGGAAAACGTGTAAAATGCATGCCAACGAGAGAGAGAGAGAGAGAGAGAGAGAGAGAGAGAGAGAGAGAGAGAGAGAGAGAGAGAGAGAGAGAGAGAGAGAGAGCAAACAAGCAAGAGGAGACGCCATGATAGGAAGGCCAGCCGGTGTTACTGCCTGAGACATGAAGGAGGGAAGGACGGGGTCAGCCAAAGGGTCGGTAGCACAAGGTGGCATCCTCACCATCACCACGAAATGCGACATTCCACCAGCGGGCCGGCGTGAATGAGGGGGGCAAGACGAGGAGGAGGAGGAGGAGGAGAAGGACAGAGGGGCGTGGCGGGCTCGTGTACCTGTAGGTGGTGTGGCCGTGGCTACCTCGCCCCGCCCCCTTCCTCCTTCGCCTGCCTGCCTGTCTCCCTCAAGGTATAGCAGATGATGTGGGTTACTGAGGTAATGAGGATGAGGAGGAGCGGTGATAGAGATGCACAGTGCAGGAGAAGAGCAGAAGGAGGAGAAGAAGGAGGAGGAAGAAGCGGCGGAGGAGTAGGAGGCAGGAGAGGAGTAGGAGGGGAAGGTGGAAGAGGAGCAGGAGGAGTTGAAGGAGAAGGCGTAGAAGGAGAAATGAGAGAAGGCGGAGGCGGAGGAGGAGGAGAGGCGGAGGAGAAGGAGGAGAGGGAACGGGAGAGGTAGTAGTAGTAGTAGGAGGAGGAGGAAGAGGAGGAGGAGGAGGAGGAGGAGGAGGAGGAGGAGGAGGAGGAGGAGGATAAGAGTGAGTGGCGGTGGCGGCGGTGGTAACGTAGCGAGTGGGGGCCTCTGAGCTCACCTCTTGCTCTCCCTCCATTCGTACCCTAGCTCACCCCCCCGCCCTCTCTTCCACTCTCCCTCGATCCCTCTATTCCTCCCTCCCCCGCTCCCCTCTCCTACTGTCCCACCCATCCCGGCCTTCCTCTCACTCTCCCTCTCCCTGCCTCTCTCTCTCCTACTCCTCGTCCTCCTCCCCCGTACCCTTAGCTTCTGCAGGGTCGC
>NC_087159.1:12950000-12975000 GCF_035594125.1 Scylla paramamosain
AGCCACTTAATGTGTAGGCCTTGTTCACCTAGCAGCAAGTAGGTAAGGAATGTAATCCGAGGGGTTGTGACCTCGCTGTCCCGGTGTGTGGTGTGTAAGTGGTCTCAGTCCTATCCAAAGCTCGGTCACTATGAGCTCTGAGCTCTTTCCGTGGGGTAACGGCTGGCTGGGTGACCAGCAGACGACAGTAGGTGAATCACACACACACACACACACACACACACAAACACACACACATTTCCCTTTCCCAGAGCAGAAGGCGTGCAGGTTGGTGGGTCTTGCCTGTGCGCCCTGACATGGAGGCGGAAAAGAGTAGTGAGGGTGGTGTTGTGGGTTATCTCGGCGATGGGGGAGGGGAGGGCACTAGCACCGTGAGTGTGAGAGGCAGTCACAATTCGCCCTCACCAAGCGTAATGGCCGTGACCTGCTATCACGTGTCTGCCGATTATAACCTTTTGTGAATTTCAGGACTTTTATTTTATTACGCTGGTAGCCGTTTCAGTTGGTTCAGTAGTTACAGGCGCGACACCACCTTCACGCCTCGCCTGTCAATCCTCATCAGAAACTTTACATTTCCCCACCAATTCTGCCATGGAGCCATCCTGTCACCCAGGAAGCAAGCGAGGCCAGTCAGCTGTATTCTACGGCTTATCCATTAACAGGCAGGCAGGAGGGCCGTCCACCAGTAACCTAATGCCTTTATTGGATGACTGACGTGACGCAGGCAGGTCGGGACGCTGCCATACGTCACCACTGCTAACAACAAACGCTGCGCTAAGCTGTCCCCCGCCTCTATGCTTGAGGTGTGCAGAAATGTGGCTGGCTTGACCTAGCTTAAATGCGATTTGCTGCCACCCTCTAGAGCAGGCTTACCCGTGTGGGGCGAGGTCGAGACAGAAGCCAACATGGGTTAGGTTAGATAGGTAAAGGCATGAACACAGACCCAACCCAGATAGTTTGAGACACTTTGCAGTTATTATCGTCGTCAGTGGTTATATTTGCTCCAACGTGATATTTACTGCCGTCAGGGAGCAAATAATGGTAACAACAACTTAAGTTATTGTATTTTAAGATGTGATGTGCTAAGCTGTGTTGGCTAATTCTCTGGTCACCTTTAGGAGCACATCACGCCCGAGGCACAAGTCATCTCTAGTGTATATTTCTCCAGGATTTGGTGAAACTTTTACACGTTGCTCTATTTTTTAAAATTTATCTAGATTCCCTTCCAAGAGATGGAAAAAAAATGGATATATTAATTTAGCAAATATATGTAAAACTTCCATTTAATTAAAAAACGGAAGTTCGCATTTTCTTTTACCTTGAGCTAAACTTTCTTGAAAACCCCTAAAAATGTCAAGACTTTTCCTCATCACTTATATATATATATATATATATATATATATATATATATATATATATATATATATATATATATATATATATATATATATATATATATATATATATATATATATATATATATATATATATATAGGTCAATCCTCCGCCCTCTACCAAATTCTCGTCACCTTAGACACGTGGCATGATTGTTTCTAAAGGGACGATGACTGTACGTAGCAGCGACTTTTACGGACTTCATTTCTCTTCCTTTTCTTTAAGCGAGGTGGTAATTGGAGCCAAGACGGCCTGAGTGAAGGTGTCGGGGCTGACCTTGGAGGCCGACCTTTCGGAACGAAAACGCACCTCATTCCGGAGAAAGTAAAGGTCAGACTGGCTTAAAAGACCTAATCATGTCATCACTGGAACTACTGTACGCCTCTACGTCGCTCGCTGGAGTACGCGGACACACGCACGTCTTCACACGGAAGACCCGAGCACGCTAAGCATGTGAGCGTGGATACTGATGGCAACGAAACAAAAAAAAAAAAAGTAAGGGTTGAACCAAGCTTAAACACGGAAATACCAGTAAAAGAAGGTCACAAAAAAAGCTTACCAATTATTGAGAGTGAGAGAGAGAGAGAGAGAGAGAGAGAGGAGAGAGAGAGAGAGAGAGAGAGAGAGAGAGAGAGAGAGAGAGAGGGAGAGAGAGAGAGAGAGAGAGAGAGAGAGAGAATCTTTCATGGGACAGGAGAGCACAGATAGAATGATTCTCAACATATGAAGTCACTCCTTGCTTCACCTTCCTCCCTCCTCCCGGGGCTCCTGCTCCCCCTATCGGTTCCCCGTAGAACAATGGCTGCGGCGACCTCGGATGGCGCACGGTGAGGCACACGGACAGGGAGGCAGCAAGTGGAAAGGTCGCCCAGGGCTAACTGACGCCAGAATCGAATATTAGAGTGACGTAAGGCTGCCACCCCGAGCTCCACCACTACTTCTAGACATTGTAGACACACGGAAGAATTGTTTACTGCCGTCAGTCGCGGCTGGGTGGCGATCCTTCATGCAGCTGCAATATGTTGAACCGAACGTTAAGAATTTACGAGCTAAAAACATAGAAGCAACTGAAAACCAAACTGGAGAAAAAAAATCTTTGTGTAGGTTAAACATACACAGGTAAAATATATAGATCTATATGGCGAAGGTTGGAAATCAAGTGAGCACAGTGTGCAGCAAAGGTACTGAATCAATGCCAAAAGTAAAATGTCAGCACGGGGGGAGGATTAGAGGTGACGTTTGTTACGTGGTCATGCTGTGACCACTTCACTTCATGCCTCTTGCTTGTCTAGGCCAAATGCTTGTCTTCAAACTTGTCTTCAGAATTTTGTGATGTGGGGGGGAATGGAGTGAAAACATCAATAAGGAATAATTGAGAGGAAGTTATCATCTGCGTGTGTGACGCGAGAGGAATAAGCTAGCAGGGTTCGTGTCAGTGGTGAAGAAGTAAAGCTCTTCTTACGGGAGTGTTTGTGTCAGCGTGGGTTGGAGTTTTAGAGGTTGGGAGACGGGCTTGTAGAGCAGGAACTGTTGTCTAGTTTGGCTTTTGCCGGCTGTGTAGAGAGCGGGAGTACAGGCAGACGCTACGTAGTGCGTCGCCCCTGGGTGAGGGCCCGGTGAGAGTTGCCCTGCCGCCGGGGATGGTGGTGGTGGGTTGAATGCAAGAGATCTTGGCCTGCGGGGAAATCGATATCTTGCACATGTCTTCCGTACAGTTTCTTATGCTGGTGTTCATCTCGAGTTTAGAATGTTGATGCAAGCCTATAAAACCATACAGGATGTCTTGATAACAGTACGACAATGGAGAGAATCAGATATTCGCGGTGGATTCCAAGTGAGGCCAACGTCTCCTGATAGCGGTGATGGTGTCGTCAGCTGCCGCGGCCCCTCCTCCTCCCGTCCGCGTCGCCTGCATCATGTTACCCGCTGACCGAACACACGTACCCTCCTCGCTCTGCGCAGTCATGTACCTCGACGCTCCACCTTCGCGCAGTCTCTCTACGTCTCTCTGTACCTAATGTACCCTGGCACTCATCATACAGGCGAGGTGCAGAGTACGGCTGTTAGGAGTTGCGGGTGCCATGACGCCGGCCTGCGACCCTGCCTGTGGTTGCCGTATACTATCGTCCTATCACGCTATGGCCGCTCGATAAGATAACTGGTGAATCGACATTTAAGTTGGTGTTTTTTATTGATATACCTCGGGTGTAGGGTGCGTTGTCCTTGCCAGGTACATTTTTCTTGCTTTATCTTAATATGGATGTCAGTTTAACCCTGACCATTTGTAATTCATAACACAAACACGTACACATACGCAAGCGCGCGCGCGTACACACACACACACACACACACACACACACACACACACACACACACACACACACACACACACACACACTCTCTCTCTCTCTCTCTCTCTCTCTCTCTCTCTCTCTCTCTCTCTCAAGAGCCTGACCTACTTACGCCTCCTACAGCCGCCCTCCCTCTTACAACCACTTCCCTACAGCTCGTCTCCGCTGCGCCGGCCGCCTTGCCGCCTGGCTGTTCCCCGCCGTTTACCCAGCATTGTATCCCGACCCTCATTAGGGCTGCCTGCGTGGGGTAGTGACTCGTCCCGTCCACGTGACTGACGGTGGTAAACAAGACGGACTTAGTGTAATGACTCGTCCAGATTGGAGTATTTTTTCTTCATGCTAATAGAATTTGGTAACGTACTGCCATGTAGGAGGCGCGAGGGGGGCGTCCTTGGGTGTGGGGAAGGAAAGGAGAGGGAGGCGAGGGAATGAAGAGAGTAAAATATTAACAGGTGCATAATTCATAAAAGAAAACAGAAAGGTCACGAATAGCTACGGATAGGGAAGAGAAAGACCAAATGACGTGTTAGGAGAGAGAGAGAGAGAGAGAGAGAGAGAGAGAGAGAGAGAGAGAGAGAGAGAGAGAGAGAGAGAGAGAGAGAGAGAGAGAAGGAATAGTAAAGAAGAGAAGCACTTGGGATAGGAAGAGAGCAAGGGAAGGGTGGGAAGTCGGGAAGGGAGGGAGTGAGGAGGGAGGCGGGGGTCCACTCGTATGAAACTGGACCCTGACGTAGCGACAACACCCAAGCTATTCCCTCTGCCTGTCTGCTTGTCTGCGCTTGTTTCATTCCTCCTCTTTCTACTCCTCCTACCTTCTTTCTTCCTTCATCCTGACCTTCCTTTACTGTCTTTTTGTTGTGTTTCTTCTTGCTATTAATGATTTCGCCTCATCACTGCATCACTGTTGTCTACTTTCACCTCTCTCTCTCTCTCTCTCTCTCTCTCTCTCTCTCTCTCTCTCTGACATTTCCCGTCACTACACTCGTGTCACGCATCTGTTCTGTCAAGGCCGGTATTCAGTTTGCACCTTTATCTCTCTCTTTTCTCTTTTTTTTTTTTTTTCAAATTATTAAATATTCATACTTGCTTCTGACTCCACTCTCTCTCTCTCTCTCTCTCTCTCTCTCTCTCTCTCTCTCTCTCTCTCTCTCTCTCTCTCTCTCTCCATCATCTCCGCTTCTTGCATCTTTTGTTTCGAAGAGTTTCGATTCGTTCCTTCAAAGATCTAAAGCAATTACCTTCCATTAGGACTGTCGCCTCCAAGTCACGTGTCACCCACACTCCTTCCTTTTCTCTCCTCTTCTACCCTCCCTCTCCTCTAACTCCCCTTCGTTCCCCTTCCCTCACTATCCTCCTTCAGAAAAAAAAAAACTTTCCGTACTCACGTTACCTCCATCCCTCTTTTTTCTTTCCCTATTCTTGGCAAAACCGTCCTCTCCTCTCCTCTCTTCTCTCACCTCCCCTTTTCACTCACTCTTTCTTGCGTTATTTTTTTCTCTGCAATTCAGTTCTCCCTTCTTACCTCGGCGGGCCGCCCTCTTCCCCTCTCTACTTCATCTTTCATCGGTGTGTGTGTGGTTTGGGTGCGCTCCTTTTCGACAGCCACCTCTCTCTCTCTCTCTCTCTCTCTCTCTCTCTCTCTCTCTCTCTCTCTTGCCTCTTGCCTTATCTCGCCACTTCCTTCTCTCGTATTTTCCTTCAATTTCCTCCTTTCTCATTTCCCCCTTCATGCCTTTCTCTTCTCTTTCATTTTGCTGTCTTTTCTTTCCTTTCCTTGACCTTTCCACTCCCCCTTCCTCCTCTTCCTCCCTGCCTCTCTCTCTCTCCCATCGTCTTCTCCAGTCATCTTATCCCGCACATTCCCTGGTGTTTCCTCCATTCTGATTGCTTCCATCTTCCTCCTTCCTGTTTCTATCTTCCTCTTCCTTTGGCTGTCTATTCCTCTATTCCTCTTGCTTCCCCTCCCTTCCTCTCTTCCTCCGTCCCTCGCCTCCCCTCCCCTCAGGTCGCCACAAGCTCTGCTACGGATTCTCAAGTTCATGCAAGTCTAGGTGTTGGATGTCATGCAGGTTATTACGAGAAGGGCAGCAGGAAGACGAGGGGCTGCACGTCTTGAGGGAGCGGAGAGAGGGACTGGCTTGTCTTAAGGGGGACTAGCTGGGGGAGTCGCTATGAGGAGTGGGAAGAGAGAGAGGGATTGTCTTGCTGGAGGAGGATTAGGAAGAGGAAGGAGTTAGGAGAGGGAGTAATTGTGACGAGGGGGAGCGAGAGGGAGGGATTAGCAGTGTTGATTGGGACAGTGAGCAGAAGTGGTTATGTTGAGGGGAGGGAAAGTGGACGCCTTGACATGGCATAGGTAGTATCTTTCACCCAGATGTGTGGCCTTAGCGATGCATGAGGGTTGTTGCGTGTTGCATTAAACACCCGGTAGTCCTTACGTTCTGAGCGTGAGTAGAATACTCTCACTGTTTTGAGGTAATACTGAACTACCTTTGTTATCTTCGGCACGGGAAGAGTATCGCGGAAGCTATCTTGATAACAGAACCAAGGTATCTTTTCTCTCATTTCAAAGGGAGAGAACTGACTATCTCTTCAGTTACATTGCAGGAACAATGGTTGTCATCTGTGGTAGCGGCAGGAAATGTGAGTCTCCTATCGGCTATCTTGATCGGAGCACGGCCGATACTGTCACCTGCCTGTGGGAGACTGACTCATTGCTGTCTGCCGGGAAGGCCTCTCGTTACCGAAATCATTTAAGGGGCTATCCGCCTGCTGCCTTATCAAACCGACGCGGAACTCTAAATTCCATCCGATGCGGAGCACGAGGAGGCGGCTGGCTGCGTCAGCCGACCTGCTGTTATTGCTGTCGTTGTTTCCTGATTACGTGTTCCCGTGACGGGCACCTCGCGAAGACTTTATACATATGTTTCTACCCTTGACCTAAGCAGAGCCCACATCAAAGGATGATGGTACCGCCGTGCAGTGCTGGCCTGCTCGCTGCTCGCTGTTGCTGCTGCTGCCGCCGCCGTCGCCGCCACTGGCTGCTCGATGCGTTTATATATCAGAAACAAATGATGGTCGTCAAATCCTTCAGGCCACGGCCAAACACGGGGCCCTTTTAAGCGCTACGGCCGTTGGAATAAAATATTCAGTAGGGAATAATTCCATGTCCGCTGTGAAATAGCACAGTCCTAGCCCCATTTACAGTAAAGGTAAACAATGCAAAAGGATTATTGAGAGGAATATAAATAAAAAACAAGGGGGGAGACAAATGGATACTGTCTATTTCGCATTGGAAGAAACAGCGAAACCTGAGAGTTGCGGCGCAACGCAAGCGTGATTCTTGAGTGTGTCCCGCCTGACAGGAGGGCCACCGACGACGACACAGGCACTATATAATGTTTCCGGGGGTGAGGGGGAAGTGGAAGTGGATACGGTCCCTACAGGTCACAATCTAGCATCAAACTATGCTCGAGGAGCGTGCAAGCCCCGCCCCCTCCTTCCCTTTCCCCTTCCATGCAGCCCTCACCCCGCACCCGCACCTCTTCTTCCCTTCACGTTCCGCTCCCTCCGCCAGGCCAAGGAAGGTCATTAACCGAAAGGGTACGAAAGGTGACTGAAAGCAGAGTTATTGATCCTCCCAGTCTACTTTGTGTTGGGTGACGTCGGTGGCTATATAGGTCAGGGAGAGGGGGGAAGGGCGTTGGGGGCGGGGGCGAGGGAAGGCAGAAAGGTTGAATTGGGGAGGGTCTGGTGGGAGGGAGGAAGTAAGAGGAGAGAAGAGGATTGAGTGGAGGGAAAAGTGTGTGTGTGTGTGTGTGTGTGTGTGTGTGTGTGTGTGTGTGTGTGTGTGTGTGTGTGTGTGTGTGTGTGTGTGTGTGTGTGTGTGTGTGTGTGTGTGTGTGCAATAAATGAAATATGAACTGCGGCATAAAACCTATCTATCAATCTATCTATTGACATACACACACACACACACACACACACACACACACACACACACACACACACACACACACACACACACACACACACACACACACACACACACACCTTGCTTCGCGTAGCGTGGATGGAGCCTCAAGTTGTCACTCTCGCAGCTAACCACACATAGTACCCCATCCTTCCCTCACATGTGACGGCACTCCTACACCTGAAACCTCACGGACCGAATAATCAAGCACCTTAAATTATCATTATCAATGTCATCACCATTATCACTATTGTTTGAAGGTGTACTGCTGAAAAATGTCCTTCCAGCAGTATCCTTGGGCAAAGACGGTGCCTATTTCTGTATGTTCCCACCTCATCCATCTTAGTATCCACCTGGTCCTCGTCTATTCCATCCACTATGTTACTGGGACGAGTCATTGAGCACATGCTGCACGTGGTCTATTCTTGTGGGCTATTAGGTACGCACTTGGATACACACACACACACACACACACACACACACACACACACACACACACACACACACACACACACACAAGTTCATATTCGGAGCACAGTTATTTACAATATGTAGCTTGGTACGAAATGCTAGTGAATTATAGATACATCAAAAGGCTTTATACTCTCACACCTGTAGAGACACAGCTGTGCCGTACACCTGGGTGGTAGCCCTGTAGAGACCCATATAGACGTAGTCCCTATGGAATGCAGGGATCTCACGTCCACATGCAGGCGAGACTCGCGTGGGTTCGGGAACTTTTATGTATTTAAGGCTACACTTAATTGGGTCAAGATATATCGAGTATAGATGAACTCAAAAGACGAGAAAAGGCGACGAGAGGATGTTAATTAGGATCGTGAGGTGTCAAGTCCATGCGAATCATGCTTCTTCTCGATTCCTGCTGTTGTTCATGGTGCGCTGCCCAGTGGGGAGCCCCTATTACCATGGGTGCGTGAGGACTTAGTAGTCTGTCCATAACGGTTTGGCAAAACTTTTATTTTTCTACTTGATTTCGAGACTATTGAACGATATGACAACCTGGGTAACGCTGTCTCTTCCTGATAGTCACGAGAACCGCTTCTGTTTACGAATATTTTGGTCTCATCCATCCGTACAGGAAGTGAGTAACCAGCTCACTGCCGAACTTAATGGCATAAAGCTAAAACCCTAAGTTGCACACCTGCAGCCTGCTGAGGATGGTGGGATAGAGGACGCAGCAACACTTCGCAGGGACGCCGTGGAGGGTGTGGGGTGCGCAGCAATCGCCAGAATAACCCTCAATATGCGACGATCTGACAGAAACCTCGATAACTCGGCGCTAAGACCAGAATGATTTACGTTTCTCAAACTGTGCAATCCTGGAGTAGTGGAGCACAATTGGCGACCGCTCAGCACCTCTCGTTGAGGTAGAGGTGCAGCATCTGTGTTTTATATTTGGTCCTAGTTTTGGCGATCACAAGGGCAGCGAAATGGCCGATGAGGGAACACAAGGAAATAAATGGAACAAGACAAGGAAGAGCTGTTACGATAGATTAACGAATATAAGTGACAACTTTGGTAAAATGCAAACATTGGGGAAGATCAGAGTCTTGCTCGCCTTCGGACGGGTCAGTGGGATCGACAGTCATGCACGTGCAACAAAGAGGACATTTTACAGTGTAGCGGAGAGGATAGAGGGGAGAGAGGGGGAGGAAGGGTGAAAGCGGTCCCTTGGTAGCTCACGTAGGCAGCATATTGAAGACACAGTCCCTCCCCCTCGAGGGGTGGGCGGGGCAAGAGAAACGATGATCGCCGTCTGCTTCCCTTGCTGCTCTGCCTCAAGGAACTCTTCAGTATCGTGTCCTATTATATCCATCACTGTTCAAGAAAATATAAACGCTCAATAATCTATTCATGCAATTATACTCGTATTCTCCGGAGACGCGCTTCGATCACGTTTGGCAGTGTGTTTTTGTGTGTGTGTTGGTAAGGGAGATGGGTTTACTTGTGCTTGCGTCCCCCTGATTCGCCCTTTATGTGGCTTTCCGTGTGTCAAGCCGGGCACGAATGTTGCGCTGTTACCAGACAGCACATTAATGTATGATGAAGCAATCTGGAGAGCAGATTACCGAGGCCTCTGGTGATGTAGCACCAGAGGAAGCATCGGTCGGGCCTTAAGAGCTCTTCCTCCCGAGGGGACGAGGGCCGGCATATCCTCCTCCCCAGCAAGTGTAAAAAAAAAAAAAAAAAAAAAACTCAAGGTAAAGAAAAGTAGTTGCATTTTTAACCACAAAGTGAACATTTCTAGTTCAATGTGTGAGAAGGTGCCTCCGTGCAGATGAATAATAGAACTCTAAAGTGGGTGTGTCAGGCACGTGGAGGCCTTACAGGACACGCTGATCACACTGCACCTCCACAAATCCTGCCGTGCTTCTGGTGGAGAGACAGAGAATTAAAATACATCTACCTTGGCTCCATGATCCTGCTCTTCTTGACACGCAAATACACGCACGTACACACACACACACACACACACACACACACACACACACACACACACACACACACACACACACACACACACACATGCAAACGCAAATGCACGCGTGCGTGCAGACGGTGCCACATTGTTTTAAGTTTGTGTATAAGCATATACATGGTATATGCTGTACAGTATCTTGTACAGGAGCTAAGCGTTTTGGAAAACAGGTCGGTGGTGGAGATCCTGTTGACCCATCTCACCTACATGTGATGCATGAACATCACACTTTTTTTTTTATATGCCTTCCGTTAGCCCGCTAACCAAGCCCTGGAGTCTACGTCTGTGGGAACAATAATGTTTTAGAAGAAGCCGAGAAAGCGTCTCTAAATCTCCCACGTCACCTGCATTAACTTATGTGTGTCTCCATCTATGCTACTGAAAAAAAAAAAAAGAGAAACACGCAAGAAAAGTCTGTTACTCGTATGAAATAAAATATCCACACAAAAATCCCATAACAGAAAAATCCGTTAGTCCTCTCCGTGGAGACCAAAAGCCCCATGCTTAAAGGTCAACTGACTCGCTGATGTGTGTGTGTGTGTGTGTGTGTGTGTGTGTGTGTGTGTGTGTGTGTGTGTGTGTGTGTGTGTGTGTGTGTGTGTGTGTTTTATATATATATATATATATATATATATATATATATATATATATATATATATATATATATATATATATATATATATATATATATATATATATATATATATATATATATATGCGTACGTACAAACTTGTTTGTTTGTGTGTGTGTGTGTGTGTGTGTGTGTGTGTGTGTGTGTGTGTGTGTGTGTGTGTGTGTGTGTGTGTGTGTGTGTGTGTGTGTGTGTGTGTGTGTGTGTGTGTGTGTGTGTGTGTGTTTAGGGTGAATTAGGTTATAGAATGAAATACAAGCATGAGCGGGGAAGAAGCGGCACCCAAGTGATCTTCCCGAGGCCGAGGTCACTAAAAAACACGACTCGAGCAAAAACCTGGCACTGGGCTGTAAAAGAACATTGGCCATATAGAGTACACCTCAGTGGAGGCCAATGGGAGGCGTGTCTGGGTAATGGGCCGTGGGGAGGGAGGCGCGGCAGGCTACGTAGGAGCAGGAGGAGGAGATTGAGATAAAAAGCAAGGCACAAAGCGGATGATGATGGTAATGATGGTAACAACAGCAACAAGAACAAGAACAACGACAATAACAACAATGACAACGATGACAATAATAATAATGATGATGATGATATTAATAATAATAATAATAATAATAATAATAATAATAATAATAATAATAATAATAATAATAATTATTATTATTATTATTATTATAATTATCATTATCATTATTACTTACTAGTATCATCATTATTATTATACCACCATCACTATCGACAATAACAATATGAAGAACACTTAAGAAGATGGTGTCAGTGTACCTTAAAATGCAAAATGAGTTGAACGACACAGTAAAACAGTAATCTGATGAGTGCTGATTGATGAGTCGCACCACACACGTGTGTGTGGTGGTGTGAGCGATCAGAAAGTCACTAAGCAGGAACTAATTATATGTCTGAAGGTCTTTTAATACGTCACAGTCAGAGGAATAATAAATGAAAAATAAAAAAGACTTCGATAATTTCCTTTGGATAAATATATATATATATATATATATATATATATATATATATATATATATATATATATATATATATATATATATATATATATAGAGAGAGAGAGAGAGAGAGAGAGAGAGAGAGAGAGAGAGAGAGAGAGAGAGAGAGAGAGAGAGAGAGAGAGAGAGAGAGAGAGAGAGAGAGAGAGAGAGAGAGAGAACTACGTAACTCTTCCTATGAGGCTAGACAAGGTGTGAGGAACGGATGCTGGAGAGCGACCTTGGCGCGAGGAGCAGCATCATCCGTAATGACACACGTGGCACAATTATTAGCATGAAAAGCCGAATAAAACGCTTCCATACGTGCAGGCAGTTTCGAGAAAAGCAAGGAGTGATAAGAGATATTAATAAAAGGTGAATATTGCCGAGAACAGCTGATTCCACCTTCGGAGCCATGACGGTGAGATCAGGAGATAATGAAGAGGAAAAATGTAAATGAAAATGAGGGAAGATGAGGATAAGGATGGATGAGTGAATGATTGAGCGGGTTTGGGAGAAGGGAGTGTGGTGTTAGTTAGGGAGTAGAGTGGGCGTGGTATGCACGGGAGGGGCGGAAATGTGCATATATTTCATAGTGAACATGGAAAGCAGAGACGTGAATGATGTCTTTTTTATGTGCAGTTTACGTGATCAACATACTGAAATAAATAAACGACGAACGTATGAAAAATATAAAAGATAACTTTAAAAACTTTAAAACTAACAGAATAGGAGGTAGGTGTGTAACAGTAGATGCGCAGGTGTGTATCTCAGGCAAGCTGTGGCGTATAATATTATCCACGAAGAAGCAGGGTTGTGGTGTGTGTGGGAGGAGGAAGTTAACCTGAAAGCTACGAGATTAAATCAGCAATGATCCGTTACATAAATTAGTTACATTCTCTTCTTGGTGTTCAATAATTCTAAATGATAAAGTAATTAACTACAAAGTAGTGTTTTGAGAAGCAGGAACATAAATACGACGCTAAGAATGTTCAGTGACGCACAATATATATATATATATATATATATATATATATATATATATATATATATATATATATATATATATATATATATATATATATATATATATATATATATATATATATATATATATATATATATATATATATATATATATATATATATATATATATATATATATATATATATATATATATATATATATATATATATATATATATATATATATTTATTTATTCTTTACAGCATTCTTAGTCACGCTGCCGGATGATTCAAATAAATAGCTCACCAAGACACTAATTTTAAATGAAATAAAACTAAGAGTAAATATGATGAAAAGCATCCGAAGGTGAGCGTGACAACATTCAGAGCAACATATACCTGTTCAATACCTGTTATGTTCACATTATTCATTCAAAAAATATTATGAAATTAACAGCTAAAAAGAGATGATGTGGCAAAGGTACCTGCAGGGATTATATTTAACGACAAGGAAATCCTCGAAGATTGACATGGCAAGATTCGTGGATCCCTTGGACGGGTGAGTTGAGGAGACGGCCATGAAAACGGCCAGGAAAAAATATAACGAAGCTTCCCTTTCCTTTACCATTACAATCAGCAGCACGCTTGGGACAGGCGCCATTCATTGGTATCTAAAACGCGAGCGAATGTCCCGAAAGAACATCAGAGTTTGAACAGCATTGCAGGAGGGATGTCACATGTGGAGGAAAAATAAACTTTACTAATGCGAAATTTACAATCCGTGTATTATACCAAGTGTCCGATGGTTTTCAAGACCAATTAAGTATTTTACTATTCCAGGAAATGTGTGTTCGTGACTGACACATAACCACAAGTATTGCTGGCAGGAAGAGGCGTTTGGATGATGACAGTAATACGTTTTCTGTTTTCATAAAAACTAATGTATTTCATCACCACTATTTACATATTAAAGCAGTAGAAATCTGAACTCTGATGGATATGCTACAAGCAGAAGGCAGCTTTTGCCTAAACAAAACGGAGGGAACTGAAATTGATAAAGAGAAGGCACAATAACTAGAGAAGATAATGAATATTCCGACATAGATCAATTGAAAAGTTAATATCCGCTGCAGCTTAAATACTAAAGGATGTGGCAGGAGGGGGGAATCATAGGTAATGGGTCAAGTAATGGATGAAGAAAGGACCCAAGCAAGGAAGGAATAAGGCGACGGCAGGACGTGGCAAAGCAGACACAAACAATATGGAGAGCAAGGGCCATTAAATAAGCCCGTGTGGGGACGGATCAAGTCAGCTGCTAGCATGTCTGTGTGTTCAAAAACGGCTGCGTCTTTTTTGTGGTGCAGCTGACTCACAAAGACTGGTGGTGGTGATGATGGAGTCCCTCAAAGCCGCCCCTAACTTGCTGGCGCCCCGCTCAGGCTTCCCTAAAGTGAGCCTCGGGCGAGTGTCAAGACTCAGCTCGTGCTCAAGTTTAATATGGCTTCACAACAACTCAATGGAATGGCCACCAGAGCTCAGTGTGTACCTTGTCGTGTGTTGATAAAAGTATTTCCAGTTCCCTTCCCTCACAGAGCTGCTTCTCCTCCTCCTCCTCCTCCTCCTTTGCTTTTGTCGCCGCCAAGGAGTCAGAGGTCTTCTTGTTCCTTCTGTGACTCCTTCCTCAGAAGACACGTAAGGTTCAGTGAATAAGTTAGTTGGGAAGGTTTAAAAATACAGAAGGGAGTGAATTAAAGATAACAAAGACAGGCAACACAAGATTAAAGAAAAACACAAGACTTGAAGTTCTCTTGAGGCTACAGATGTGGGGCGTGGGCAAAGGAGAGAGGGAGAGGAAAAGTAGGAACGGCAAGGGAAAAGACCCTCCGAGATAAGATGAAAAAGAAATCGATAAGAAAAAAAGCAAAAAACATTAGCATCTATAAAAATGAAGACAAATGAAGTTAAAGGAAAAACGAGGATTAATAACACCAAAAAGCAACAGGAAAAAAACGCGACACGACAAACGAAGACTAGCAGAAGCGGAAACAGTGGAGCGAAAAGATCACTTATAAAACTGCGACACCTAAAAAAAAGCGAGGGAAAACGAGATATGGATGAAAAACTACAAAAGGAAAAATGGGTTCAGACTAAGAAAGAAGACAATAGGCAATTATGAGTGAACAAACCGATGACAGGAAGTGACAAAAGTGAGAGGAGAGAGAGAGAGAGAGAGAGAGAGAGAGAGAGAGAGAGAGAGAGGAGAGAGAGAGAAGAGAGAGAGAGAGAGAGGAGAGAGAGAGAGAGAGAGAGAGAGAGAGAGAGAGAGAGAAGAGAGAGAGAGAGGAGAGAGAAGAGAGAGAGAGAGAGAGAGAGAGAGAGGAGAAAAAGGAGAGAAGGAGAGAGTGGTGTGGGTAAAAATGGAGGTGATAGCAAGTTTGGGGGAAAGTCCATGGAAGTGTTAAGAGGATGATAAGAAAAGTTTCCTAAGCCAAGATTAAGAAGTTAAAGAGTGGGAGATGAAGGAAAGATAAAACTGGAGAGGAGAAGCATTACGATAAGATAGAAGGGGACACTGAAGACGTGCTGAGCTCAGAATGAGTGAGCAAGCAAGCAAGCAAGCGAGTGAGTAAGCTGAGGAAGAGAGGAAAAGAACGGACTCCAAGGTGTGGGCGTGGCATTGTTCGGGCTTAAGGAAAGGGACGCCTGCAACTGTTTCCCTAAGGGAGCAATTCTAAGTCCCAGATGCTGGCTTGTGTACCGGGCACAGGAAAAATGGCGGGGAAAAGTTCAAAACACTGACGACTTCACGGACTAATGTAGCACACGGGACAATGTTGAATGCTCTCGGTCAGTGCACCTAATGTGCTGGAAGAGAGGGAGGAGAAAAAAAAAAAAAAAAAAAAAAAAAAAAAAAAAAAAAAAAAAACAGGATTCTTCAACTAACTTCCCGTCGGGTTCTGTCTGACCACCTTCTGCACGGACTCGCACGCGCATGCACGCAGGCACGCACGCACACACACACACGCACACACACACACACACACACACACACACACACACACACACACACACACACACACACACACACACACACACACACACACACACCGCCCCTCTGATGCAATATTTACTTGCGGACAGATTAGCTTTATCCTATTTTTTTACCTTTCGTGGGTAGATTTTACTACGGTATAGAAAGATTGCATGGAGACCGCGTTTAGGGGTGTCCTCGATGGGCAGTGCGGTGAAGGCTCTTGTCACGCCAGACAAGAGACTGGAAGCCATCAAACTTTGAGGTTGTGTACGAGAACAGCAATTTACTTAGACCTGATGATACGTAAAAGGGAACAAGTCTGTCATGTCAAACCCTTTCCTTCTTATATTCTTCACCATTATTTAAGATTGTTACTTTCTACACCTTAATGATTACTTACGAAATCGTGACAAAAGACTTAAAAAAGCTGGAAATGTTTACTATTGTAAAATGAAGCCTACTCATCTAATGCCAGGAGTGTTAAGGTCACAGCGACGGGCGGTGCTGTAGGCCGGCGAAGTACTCGTCCCAGTAAATAATACACATACATACACACGGTGAAACCCAGTGAGGTCTAAAGCACTGTTCAGGGGGTGCTGTGAACTTATCATTAAACCCAGCTGTGACCTCACTGAACGTTTCCCTTTGTGTCTCACAACACAAGGGGGTAGTCACAGCCTGCCCTCTAAAGACAACTCTCTTCCTCCACACAAAACTACAAGCACCTAATAACACACACACCCTTCACTCCAAAAATTTTAAAATCATGGCGACTCCTACACCAGCCTCGGAGTCCCCATCTGGGAGGGGACCATAAATGTCCCCAGGTCGGACTGCCTTTCCGTCGACGACCCTAAGTGTCTTGACACCCCCCTCAACTTTTTCTTCATTAACTTCTGCAACATTCGCGGTCTAAGATCTAATTTTCAATCTGTAGAACACCACCTCTCCTCTTCTAAACCTCATCTTCTTTTCCTCACTGAAACTCAGGTGTCTGAGGCAACTGACAGTAGCCCCTTTTCTGTTCCCTCCTACTTTCTCTATCCTCATTTTCGATCCAAAGCTGGATGCTGCGTTTATGTGCGCAATGACTTAACCTGCTCTCGTGCCCACGCTCTTGAATCTTCCGAGTTTTCCACCATCTGGCTACGACTACAGAGTCATTCTCATACTAAATTTATCTGTGCTGTATACCTCTCTCCTAACTCCTCTGACTATAAGAAATTCTTTGACTACTTAACTTCCAAAGTGGAGCACATTCTGACCCTCTTCCCTTTTGCAGAGATCTCCATTCTTGGAGACTTCAATGTTCACCACCAGCTTTGGCTTTCCTCTCCCTTCACTGACCATCCTGGTGAACTAGCCTACAACTTTGCTATCCTCCATGACCTAGAGCAATTGGTGCAACACCCTACTCGTATTCCTGACCGTCTTGGAGATACGCCCAACATTCTTGACCTTTTCCTGACCTCTAATCCTTCTGCTTATGCTGTCACCCTTTCTTCTCCGTTGGGCTCCTCCGATCACAATCTCATATCTTTATCTTGTCCTATCACTCCAATCCCTCCTCAGGATCCCCCTAAGCGAAGGTGCCTCTGGCGTTTTGCCTCTGCTAGTTGGGGGGACCTGAGGCGGTATTTTGCTGATTTTCCTTGGAATGACTACTGCTTCCGTGTCAGAGACCCGTCTTTGTGTGCTGAGCGCATAACAGAGGTGATAGTGTCTGGCATGGAGGCGTACATTCCTCACTCTTTTTCTCGTCCTAAACCTTCTAAACCTTGGTTTAACACAGCTTGTTCTCGTGCTATACATGATAGAGAGGTGGCCCACAAAAGGTACTTAAGCCTTCCTTCACCAGAATCTCATGCACTTTATATTTCTGCCCGGAACCATGCCAAGTCTGTTCTCCAACTAGCCAAAAACTCCTTCATTAACAGAAAATGTCAAAACCTTTCAAGATCTAACTCCCCTCGTGATTTCTGGCATCTAGCCAAAAATATCTCCAATAACTTTGCTTCTTCTTCTTTCCCTCCTCTACTTCAACCAGATGGCACCACTGCTATCACATCTATTTCTAAAGCTGAACTCTTTGCTCAAACCTTTGCTAAAAACTCTACCTTGGACGATTCTGGGCTTGTTCCTCCCTCTCCTCCACCCTCTGACTACTTCATGCCTCGTATTAAAATTCTTCGTAATGATGTTTTCCATGCCCTCGCTGGCCTAAACCCTCAGAAGGCTTATGGACCTGATGGGGTCCCTCCTATTGTTCTCCGAAACTGTGCCTCCGTGCTTGCACCTTGCCTAGTCAAACTCTTTCAGCTCTGTCTGTCAACATCTACCTTTCCTTCTTGCTGGAAGTTTGCCTACATTCAACCTGTTCCTAAAAAGGGTGACCGCTCTAATCCCTCAAACTACCGTCCTATTGCTTTAATTTCCTGCTTATCTAAAGTTTTTGAATCTATCCTCAACAGGAAGATTCTTAAACATCTATCACTTCACAACCTTCTATCTGATCGCCAGTATGGGTTCCGTCAAGGCCGCTCGACTGGTGATCTTCTGGCTTTCCTTACTGAGTCTTGGTCATCCTCTTTTAGAGACTTTGGTGAAACTTTTGCTGTTGCCTTGGACATATCAAAAGCCTTTGATAGAGTCTGGCACAAAGCTTTGATTTCCAAACTACCCTCCTACGGTTTCTATCCTTCTCTCTGTAACTTCATCTCAAGTTTCCTTTCTGACCGTTCTATTGCTGCTGTGGTAGACGGTCACTGTTCTTCTCCTAAATCTATTAACAGTGGTGTTCCTCAGGGTTCTGTCCTGTCACCCACTCTCTTCTTATTATTCATTAATGATCTTCTAAAACAAACTTCTTGTCCTATCCACTCCTATGCTGATGATACCACCCTGCACTTTTCCACGTCTTTTCATAGACGTCCAACCCTTCAGGAGGTAAACATATCACGCAGGGAAGCCACAGAACGCCTGACTTCTGATCTTTCTAAAATTTCTGATTGGGGCAGAGCAAACTTGGTATTGTTCAATGCCTCAAAAACTCAATTCCTCCATCTATCAACTCGACACAATCTTCCAGACAACTATCCCCTCTTCTTCAATGACACTCAACTATCCCCCTCTTCTACACTGAACATCCTCGGTCTGTCCTTTACTTATAATCTGAACTGGAAACTTCACATCTCATCTCTAGCTAAAACAGCTTCCATGAAGTTAGGTGTTCTGAGACGTCTCCGCCAGTTTTTCTCACCCCCGCAGCTGCTAACTCTGTACAAGGGCCTTATCCGTCCATGTATGGAGTATGCTTCACATGTCTGGGGGGGTTCCACTCATACTGCTGTTCTAGACAGGGTGGAATCAAAAGCTTTTCGTCTCATCAACTCCTCTCCTCTAACTGACTGTCTTCAGCCTCTCTCTCACCGCCGCAATGTTGCATCTCTAGCTGTCTTCTACCGCTATTTTCATGCTAACTGCTCTTCTGATCTTGCTAACTGCATGCCTCCCCTCCTTCCGCGGCCTCGCTGCACAAGACTTTCTTCTTTCTCTCACTCCTATTCTGTCCACCTCTCTAACGCAAGAGTTAACCAGTATTCTCAATCATTCATCCCTTTCTCTGGTAAACTCTGGAACTCCTTGCCTGCTTCTGTATTTCCACCTTCCTATGACTTGAATTCCTTCAAGAGGGAGGTTTCAAGACACTTATCCACCAATTTTTGACCACTGCTTTGACCCTTTTAGGGACTGGCATTTCAGTGGGCATTTTTTTTATTAGATTTTTGTTGCCCTTGGCCAGTATCCTTCCTACATAAAAAAAAAAAAAAAAAAAAAAAAAATATCACCAGACGTGGAAAAAAAAATCTTATTTTAATTAAAAATATCATATCTCGTATAGACATATAGCGACAGGACGAGAAGGTGCAGAGGAAACATGGGAGGCAGGCAGGGAGTGGGGGAGGTGCAGGAAAAGTAGTATGAAAGCGCGGGAAAGTTCATATTTTAAGAAATGTATCATATGTAAGTAATCCACTGTCTTCAAAACAATAAATCACCTTATAAAAACTGCATTATCCTAGTAGGGTTTATACTAGTAAATGAGGACCGTGCGTTCGTAATAAGAGAAAACATTTAATAAATGAAGCGCGCTTGGCATGTGACCGCCAGTGTTACATTTACATCCTCGGTAAGTCCAGTCATATGATAACAAAATTAGCCTTCTCTAGCTATAATAATCACATCAAATGTAACTCTCTAAATGTGGGAGCAGTCCTCTCTACGTGGACGGATAACGCTCCTGCACAGAGGAGAGGGGAAGTATTTATTGGCGAAGGTGCCACAGAACACTCAACTTTATGGAAGATGTTTTAAAGAAGGGAAGGGAGATTTCAAGTTGGGATTATCAGTGACAGATATTCCAAGAATGGTCAATGTAGAGGATAAGGATGGTTAAGAGTCGAGCGGAAGGGTGAGGAGAATATGTTTGTTTGACAACTTATTCCTTATGCAACCGCACTAAAGTAATTGCAGAAATTAAAAGAATGAAAAAAAAAAAAAAGATAATAAAAACTGAAGTGATTGTGTTTTCAGAAGAAATAAACCGAATAAGCTATTTTGCAGATCTCTATACATAAAGTAAGTTCAGTGTCAATAGCGGCGCGTGTCCAGGTTGCACGGATTGACAAAGGGCAGAGCGAAGAACCTTCAGTATCTTGCTTTGATCATATACAAGTCAATGTTGTAGACAAACACATGAAAACAGATATTATCTAGCCAGCTTTTACACTAATTTCTCATCGTCTCGCACTGCACTAAAGTAAAACCACCGTATGTGCCCTTTAACGGCGCGACCAAGGCGGGTCCTGGCCTCGTACACGCAGCAGGACGGGCGGCCCCAGCAGGTAATATACCGCAACAGTAGGCAGGGGCAGGAACAGAGGCAGGGGAAGAGGCAGAGGCATGGTGGTTGGGTGCATCGCTGCTGTGCTTGCGGCTCCCCATACGTCAGCAGGACGAGCTCCACCCCCATCCCCCCACAACCCCACTCTATCCCCGCCAACGGTGCACGGAATGATCTGAAGCTTGAAATATTTATTAGGTTGAGTATAAAGCCTTTGCTCTCACTGCTTTCCTCGGCCAGCAGCGTATGTCTGTTGCGCCAACAGCCTCCATCATAATGAATGGTTTAGGTTAACTTGGGTTTTATATATATATATATATATATATATATATATATATATATACTCGTATATATATATATATATATATATATATATATATATATATATATATATATATATATATATATATATCTATATCTATATATATATATATATATATATATATATATATATATATATATATATATATATATATATCTATATATATATATATATATATATATATATATATATATATATATATATATATATATATATATATCTATATATATATATATATATATATATATATATATATATATCTATATATATATATATATATATATATATATATATATATATATATATATATATATATATATATATATATATATATATATATATATATATATATATATATATATATATATATATGAGAGAGAGAGAGAGAGAGAGAGAGAGAGAGAGAGAGAGAGAGAGAGAGAGAGAGAGAGAGAGAGAGAGAGAGAGAGAGAGAGAGAGAGAGAGAGAGAATGTAGGGATATAGGCACAAAGACCAATTAAAAAATAAAAGTTGAGATAAAATTCATCGTTTTTTCATGAGAATTGGATGTGCATTCATTGTACGACTCAAGTTCTTGATTTTCTATCCATTTCATCACTAACATTCTCTTTTTCATCCACTAGTTCATGCTCCTCCTCTTCCTGCTCTTCCACCACTTACAAATTCATTTACATACACTGGACAAACATTTGGTGTGTATCACTTTCTGGGAAGGGACTTTAGGGCCCACTTAAATTTAAGATGAAATTAATAAGAAAAAAAAAAAAGGAAAATTCGCCGTGTCAGTAACTCGCCTCGCTGTGTACTTTGAACGCATTATAAATTACACAACACATTCTTTATGCATGAAAAACTTTAAGAACAGCAACTGAAATTTGGCGAGGGAAAGTTCAGTCAGCCAGTCAGTCGTTATGTCAGCAGGTCAGTCAGTAATATCGTTTCGCAAGCAACTAGCCAGTCTGTGCGTCAGGCAGTTAGAGGTAAGTTGTAAGTTAGCTAGCATGTCTTCTTAACAACCAGACTGCTAATCATCATCCTCGTAGTTCACATAATCGCTTGTCCTAATCAGTACGTTAGTGGTTCAACCGGTGCAAGCAATGGCCAGCCAGTTAACAAGGTAGCCATCCGATCAACAAAAGATTGCGCAACCAAAAGACACACAGGGAAAAGTATACAGCCTAGACATCGTCAAACAAGCATAAACCGATGTCAACCAGTGTACTCAACTGGAATCTGATCCACCGATGGTACACGTGAGCACGTTCAGACGCACGCACCCCCCTCTCACACACACACACACACACACACACACACACACACTATGTATACATAGCTTCTCTATATTAAGACAGGAAGAGGTGGAACGAAAGCAGGAAGTTCATTTACGTGTCACCATTAGCAGGTTGTAAAGTCACACTTCTTGGCACAACTAATGCACGCCCGTCAGTTTTGGCTTCCCGTTTAGGTAAAATGATTAAGGGCACCGTTCATATCCCGTGATGGCCAGTGAGACGTGTACCCAGCCGTCACTGCTTACAAAACAAAGTCGCCTGCTGGTTGATAATATTGATTAGGCAGTAACAGGAAGGAAAAGCAAGGACATCCAGACTCTTGATAATCCTGTATTTCCGTCATATGACTTACACTGGACGATTGTAACCTGGGGAGTCGAATTTTTTTTTACGATGGGCTGCGAGTCGTGGCTGGCGTGAACACTGCCGGCGAGGGATGATCGTTTTTGACTCGCATGGAAAAGCAAAAATTAGGGACAACAGTCTGGTAAAAATTATCTTTTTCCTGACTCTTCCCTTGTCTCTTTCGAGATTAAAGACATCCACACTGATGGACGGCTTGTGGATGAATGATATGTGATGGCAAATTGACAAACAGCACAGCCTACATCCAGTAACTACCATGTCCTGCCGAGTACTATACACTGGTCCGTGTGTGTTCGTTCACCTTGACTATGATTACTCGGGGAACAAAACGGTTACCATGACTAAGACTATAACCATGACTATGTTGCTCAAGGTATGCGTAGAAAGATGGCTTTCAGATGAAGGCAAGGTTTAGCTGAGGGTCGGGGGGGAGAGAGGAAGGGAGGTTAGGTGAAGGGCGGAGGAGACATGACCTCCAGGCTGTGGGGCTAGGAAGAGGCGGGCGCGGCGGGGCTGGGAAAGGTGAGAGGAAAGGTGGCGATGAAGAGGAGGGGAGGAGAGACATGGAAAAAATGGTAGGAGGGGAAATGAAGTCAGAAGTAAGAGTGAGAGGCGAGAGCAATGGAGGGGGTGAGTGAGGAGGGCAGACGCGAGAGGGGAGAAAGGGAAAACCAGGGAAAGAGAAGAGGTGGAGGGGCTGGTGGGGTGGAGCAACATGGGAGGAAAGGGTCGGGGGATGGCATGAGTAACCACAAGGTGAGCTTAGAACGGAGGTGACCGGTCAAGTATGTTCCCTCCCTGTGTAAGAGATCTCGAGCACAGCTGAGCAAGTTCGGATGGTGTCCCTTCCCACACACACACACACACACACACACATTTCCAGCAGAGGAAGCGGGTCGTTCATCTTGGCGGGCCGTCGGGACTCACGCCACAGCACTCATAAATCTTGGAGCTGTGCTGGAGAGTCTGTGGAGGTGTGAAGGGTGACCGTCGGGCGCAACAGCCACCCGTCTCCCTTCCTCCACCCTAAACTGGTCCTTAATCTCCCTCCTCCTCTTCCTCCCTTCTCCTCCTGCCCACATTTCCACACGCCGTTGTTGATATGCTCCTGAGTCTCTCTCTCTCTCTCTCTCTCTCTCTCTCTCTCTCTCTCTCTCTCTCTGCTATCCATCTTGTACATCGTTTGTAATATTTTCTTCCCATCTCTCTCTCTCTCTCTCTCTCTCTCTCTCTCTCTCTCTCTCTCTCTCTCTCTCTCTCTCTCTCTCTCTCTCTCTATTTCGTTTATTTGCTGTTCTATTCTTTCTACGTCCCTCCCCTTCCCCACTCTACCTGCACCAGGCTTATCGACCGGAGGAAGGAAATATCTTGGCATTATCTTAAGTCCGCTCGCTCGAGGATTCAGTTTCATCTAAATTTGGGTTCTGATACCTGACGAAGCTGAACCCGAAGCGTGAAGATTACCAGCTTTATTATAGTTCACGTCGGCTTCAGCTCTGCCTGCAGGGTGCAGAGGGAGGTAGGGAGAGTTGTGAGGAGAGAGACAGAGGGAGGGAGGGAAGGAGGAAGGGAGTTGAGGAAGTGGGCTGTGAAACATTGCCCATGAGTGATGCGTCTCCCGTCTTTTGAATAGCGAAGTGTCGTGGTGTGTGTGTGTGTGTGTGTGTGTGTGTGTGTGTGTGTGTGAGGTTGAATTTCCTACAAGTGTGTTGCCTCGTGCTCATGGTTCCGGTACTGCAGTGCGTACGTGGCAGGGAGGGAGGGAAAGGAGGTGGGAGTGAGGGGTGGGTGACGGCGGTGGTGGGGAAGTCAGGGGTGAGGGGAGGACTAAGCAGTTTGGTGAGGGGGGGGGGGGACGCTACAGGAGCTGGTCGGAACTCGGGTGGAGCAGGAGGAGGAGGAGGGGGACAGGAAAGGGCAGGTCAGTATCAGTGTATCTCGGAGACACGTGTGGTGCAGAGGAGGGACTAAAGAGACTGGTGCTGGTGGAGAAGGGGGGGTGGAAGGGGGGGTGATGGTGAAGGGAGTGTCAGAGAGTGGAGGGGAATGGAGGACTTGATGAAAGGGGGGAGGAGGGAGCGATAAGACACAGGCAAAGGGCCTATCGTCTGCCTTATCACACTACAGGTGCCCAAACTTCACCAATGGAAACAATCAAGTCTTCCTATGCTCATCATCCCGTCCAGACAGAGATGTATGTGCGCGGCGACATGTGAATGGATTTATTGATAACTGATTTATATTCTAAATTCCTCAGCTGT
>NC_087159.1:12977500-13012500 GCF_035594125.1 Scylla paramamosain
TGGATCTCTCTGTTCTGTTCGTCATCTCTTACACAGATGATTTACAGGTAAAAATTAAAAGTAACAAGGGAATAAAAAATGTTACATCTTTTTTTCACTGGTTATAAGATATACACTTATATACGGAATTACACGTCAAGAAGCCGAAAAAAAGCTAATATTCTAAAAGTGCCAAAGGGGATGAAGTGAGGTCTTTCCCACGGCACTCTGCCTGTGGTGGCTCGATTCCCGATACAGCCCCATAAACTGCGCCCCCCATTCCCCTAATATACGATGATGATTTATAAAACAACTCCATCCATGCCGTCCATCACACAGCCGACACCACTGTGCTCGTGCAAAAAAGAACACTGTGGACAGAACATAATCTATTACATGAAATGAATCCAAGATGAACAACAAACAATGCGAAAAAAATTATCCACGCTAGGAGAGAGAGAGAGAGAGAGAGAGAGAGAGAGAGAGAGAGAGAGAGAGAGAGAGAGAGAGAGAGAGAGAGAGAGAGAGAGAGAGAGAACTGATGGCCCATTTCGCCACGCCCAAGAAGAGTGTCCTCGCACACATCCCTTGTATGTCAGACCATCCCATTACCTTACCGATGCTCCCTCCCCCTCCCCAATGACTCAGACCTCCCCCTCCCTCTCTCCCAAGAGTGTACCTTCCCTCCCTCAGCAGCCGCTGCTTCACACACTGACTGCCATTCAAAAACTTCATGACAAGACTTCGGAGAAACTGTAAGAAATAATCGCTACAGTGTGTGTGTGTGTGTGTGTGTGTGTGTGTGTGTGTGTGTGTGTGTGTGTGTGTGTGTGTGTGTGTGTGTGTGTGTGTGTGTGTGTGTGTGTGTGTGTGTGTGTGCTGTTATCATTTTATTCCTTGCCCTCTGTTATCTTGACCATCCGTCTCTTGACTTTTATCGTGTTTATCTGCTTTTTTAATATTTTGTACATATGTAAAACTACGCAAGTATTGTTATTATAGTATCTTTCCTATATTAACATTATTACACACACACACACACACACACACACACACACACACACACACACACACACTCAGACATGCACACATATCTATTACACCTTCCCGATCAATATACAATAAATATGGCCACAGACATTAATCATGCAAACTCCCAGTCTAAGGCAAACACACTGTTCTCGCTAGACACACTCGTTACTGGCATTACACGTCCATTAAATGATGACCTCTAACCCCCCAACCCCGCCTACCCCGCCCAGACCCTCGCCCCACGACGAGACGGGAGAACAGGTAACATCTTCTTACCTGTAAAAAATGCCCCAAGACAGGTAGGAGCGAAGGTGAACTGGTGCGAGCAGTTGAGCGGGGACTGGCATGCGTCTCCCTGAAAAACAAAACGAAGGGTTTCATTAGGTGGGAGATTCTGGCGTTCACAATTATTCATGGGCGAGGCGCGTCATGATGGGGAAGTGTGACAAGAACTGCTCAAGGCTCCACCCGCCCCATTCACATCCACACCTACACCAACTCATTTGACGCACCTCTCTTCATCCCCGTCCATCCAATTAAGGTGACCTTCTTGTCCTTCCCCATGGGCAACTATAGTTCAGTTCCCAATCCTCCACCACCAATTCCACGAAACCCACCGCCCTCCCCTCCTTTCTTCCACTCAGCCTTCTCCCCGCCACGCCCGCGGCCTCCTGCTGCTTCTCCTCTCCTGGGTGTGGTCACATACTGGAAATCAGGTCAGCGGGGACGATTATATAACTACTTGCCTTCTTACCGAATAAAGCTAGACTGTTTTTTCCTCCCTTCCCAAAGGAGTAACGTGGCAAGGGAGGCGGACGGGCAAGCGTACGGTGCGATAAGACCAAAGATTAGTAAGCGTTAGGGTGCGTCTTCACTTGAGCATCTTGCTACCAACGAGCAGCACCAACAGAACTTAGCGAGCCGGACAGAACAGAAAGAGCCGGCGTAAACTGGTGATTACTTTCAAACGTTCAGAGTCTGTTCGTCTCGTTTCTTTAAGTCCTTGGGTAACGTTCTGTGAGTTCCGTTCAGTTCGGAGATACGTTTTCACCACACTTATCTCGGACTGCTGCTAGTTTGGTTGGTTCGAGGTAAAATAGTCAGATAGTCAGATGAAGACGTGGCCTAAGAATGGTGGCGGTGATGGTGTGAATTCATAGCGAATGTTTTGGTACATTCTCATCGTGTGGCCCACGTCCTTCCTGTTTCATGTTTCCTTATAACTTTTCTTTAGGATGAGTGGCGTGGGAAGAAGAGACCTTTCTTGTTCAAGTGTTCCGCGCTCTCATCATTATCATCATCATTAACACTACATCTGCCCAGACCATTACACAGCGCAATAACCATTCGGTACTCAGGATGCTGACACACACACACACACACACACACACACACACACACACACACACACACACACACACACACACACACACAATATGACGCGCAAATTCCTTGCTGTTCTTCCTCAATAATGTCCTGTTACCTTTCTTTCTTTCCCAGCAGAGTAATAATCCTCTCCGAGTTGACAAAATTATGAACCTCACCAACCTGCAAAACATTTTCACCGGAACCACTAAACTGATCAACAAGGAAAAAAAAGATAAAAAAAACAAAAAAAACGTAAATTACAACTTAAAAGAAAAAAAATATACATGAGTCAACATTCTAAACGTTTCAAGATTATCTCTCAACTCCCCTCCGAGTCCTCCTGACAAGCCAGCACAGCCACACCTCTCCAGCTCCTCGCCGCTCCCCTCCACGCCACCTCATAATCAGTCCCGCTTCCTTTCCTTCCCCCTCCAGCCTCGCTCAACCCTCGTGTCACCTTCACCCAACTCACAGGAAATTCGACTTGAAACCTTGCCTGTTTTTCCCCTGCTTGAGCATAATTGCCACGAGCATACCTTCACACAACCCTCCATGGCTGCTCCTGGGTGGTAGTGCCTGAGTGTGTGTGTGTGTGTGTGTGTGTGTGTGTGTGTGTGTGTGTGTGTGTGTGTGTGTGAGAGAGAGAGAGAGAGAGAGAGAGAGAGAGAGAGAGAGAGAGAGAGAGAGAGAGAGAGAGAGAGAGAGAGAGAGAGAGAGAGAGAGAGAGAGAGAGAGAGAGAGAGAGAGAGAGATTCACCCCCACACACATACACAAATAATTATTCTGTTTATCATCAGAAATGACGCACGAAGACCGGTGTGCGGCCACCTGCATGAAAGTACCTGCTATCTCGACTCCGCCCACATTCAGACTGCAGGTGTGCTTACTTTCACGCCCACAAGACCCACGCTTTCACGGACACTAAGGAAATTACCTGACAGTATCCGTGGTTTTATAAGGACGGAGTAATGAGTCGCTATCAGGTCACGTTGTATCAGAGATATGAAGTGTAAATGGGATGACAAGAAGAGGAGAGTGCACTCCTGTTATTCCGATGTTAGTCAAACGAAGATAAAAAAAAAAAAAAAAGGCCGGAAGATTTTAAGGGTGGGGGGCGTCATGCTGCTCTGATGGTACTCGTCTGGTCTTCGCCTTGTGAATCTCTGAGGCCACCTGGTGCAATGTTTACTCTGAGATCTCGTGTCTTCTTGCAATTTATGCACGATCCTAACCATCCTACTGGTATATACCAATGTCTTGTCTGATCTGAAACCAACGCACTTCTTTATCTTAGTCTACGAATACTTCAGCGCCTAACATTCTCTCTGTATTATTTATTTCCTTTACCCAGCGCTCTAGAGTTACATGTATTGCGCACACTGGTTGCGTGGTAGGGCGGAGTACCAGCCTGACCCTCCAAGCGTCACGTGTCAACACAGACCTGAATAGAATTTAGACATTGACTTCACCCGCCAATCAGCGAAACATAACAAGACTCCCCTCTCACCTTCCCCACACCTGTGCAATACCCCAAAAAAACACAGGTGCTCGTCAGGTGTCCGTGTTGGCCGCCCCCTCACCTTCCTAACACCTGCTCGACATCGCTCCTTCCTCCCACCGCCTCTGCACCCCCACCACCCCCACAACACCACACCTACACCACCAGCACAACTACCACACACGCATGGGCCTCACTCTTAACTATTTACGCAAACACATAACCCTCCCATCCACCAGTCAGCCATCTTTATGTGTTTGGCTGTCTGTCCGTCTGTCTGTCCGCTTCTCTGTCTGGG
The DNA here is from genome assembly GCF_035594125.1 of Scylla paramamosain. Taxonomy (NCBI): domain Eukaryota; kingdom Metazoa; phylum Arthropoda; class Malacostraca; order Decapoda; family Portunidae; genus Scylla; species Scylla paramamosain. Next base: position 12,981,677 of record NC_087159.1, read on the forward strand.
TTGTTTTGATTGGCGAGTTAAGCGTTTAATCGAGGTGCATGACTGTCGCTTTTCTAATAGTGCCGGGTTCAAGGATCACACTTACTTAATAACCCAACACTTAAATCATAAATGACTCACTTTTCTTTATCTTACCTCATAGTTTTTATCCTAAACTTCCACACACACACACACACACACACACACACACACACACACACACTGCAAGCAGCTTTTCTTCCAATACGCCTGTATTTGTCGTGGCAAAATGATCTTGTTAAACCACGTGACAGGTGACAGCATAGGGTGAGTGAGATAGCCCGGCTGTGTGTGTGGGGCTTCTTCGGGAAGGCCAAGGCGTCATCTTTCTCTGCTTTCCTTCCACCTTTCTCTCTCTCTCTCTCTCTCTCTCTCTCTCTCTCTCTCTCTCTCTCTCTCTCTCTCTCTCTCTCTGTGTACCAGCAGTAACACTGTATCTTTACACTTCAAAAATTTAACAATTCTCTTATCTCCCTTTTCTTTCACTCTTGTAATCCTGTCCACTCCCAGTTCTTTCCCTTCCTCTTCCTTCTCGTTGCGCTGCCCTCCCCTTTCCTTCCTTCATCTCTCCAACCTTCCCCTTCTTTTCTCCTTCCCTCAGCCGCCATGTTCATCCCAGTCCCCATCCTGCTCTCAATCTGCTAATTTTCTTTCTTGCATTTTGCTTTTGTTGCCTTCATTTGCTTGTCACGTCCATCAGCTCTACATGGGGGGTGACATAAAGGAGACAAAGGGGACTAACTAATATCCTGTGTGTGTGTGTGTGTGTGTGTGTGTGTGTGTGTGTGTGTGTGTGTGTGTGTGTGTGTGTGTGTGTGTGTGTGTGTGTGTGTGTGTGTGTGTGTGTGTGCGCTAGAGCGCTGATGGTACTATCATAGTAATCATCACCATAGTTTTACCTTCACTATGTTAATTATTACTTGATCTATTTCATTTCCACATCTCTTTTTTTTTAACGTGTTCAGTAGTTATATAGAAAATTATTTGTTTACCCACTGTGTGGTGCATGTGGCTGCGCACCGGTCATTTTTGCCGACCGGGCTGTGCTCGCTCCAACAGTGAAGAAACAAAGACGAAAAGCAACACTGACAGACCAACGTTGCCCTTTATTACATGTGAAGGAAGGGTTAAGGAGATATAGGTAATTTGTTGCAGCGAATCTTCCTCCTCTCCATTACATCCTTCCTCTCTCCCACACACCAGGGCATGTGGGTATGTGGGTGGGACTGCACACTTAGCAGTGAGTTAGAAGGGGCGTGCCGGTGTTAGGGGAAGGGAAGGGGAGGAGCGAGAGCTAAACCCAGTAGCCAGTTTAGTATCTTTATTTTAGATATTACCGACTTCCGCTGCATTACTACCAAAGGGTATCATTTAGGAAACGCTGATCATGGCGAAAGCGGTAAATTAGTACCAAACGAGAGGGAAAAATAATGGAATAATATAGGTTTCTTCAGATCTCTTTATCTTAGTGGCTTTAGTGTACATGAAAAGATAGCATAGAAAAATTCTTTACGAGCTGAACCATGGGAGGTCCCGCCTGGGGGTCATCCTGGGGTGTGACAGAAGCAGGAACGTCTACAGTGCTAAATAAAAGGTGAGAACTGGAAGAAAAACAGCAATTTTTGTGCCATTAGATATACCCTTACAAGAGGTGACCGTCACCCAAGCTGGCCGCCGCTTCGCGCCCTCGGCACCGCCCTCGGCACTTGCCCGCCATGGCTCCCCGCCATAAACCTTTTGCTACAGAAAACACCATCTTAAAAGGCTCGTCAAAAGCTGAGTTTTAAATGATAAAAATGTTTTCGCCTCCTTGGTAGAGGCAGCTTGGAGGCGGCCATGAGGCGAGCACTGAGGAGGCCGAAGGGAGACCGAGGATCAAAGGGTCACGGAAGGCAACTCAGGACAGGACGACGGGAGGGGGATCGCAGGGGTACAAAGACGAGGAGGACAAAAAAGAAATAAAAGCGAAAATAAGAGGAGGACCAAAGGGGCAATAAAGACGAGACGGAAAGAAAAAAAAAAAAACGGCAAGACTGAAGGTGGAAGGACTCAGGCCAAGCGACGATAGCTCCCTCTCACCACCCATTCCGAGTTGAGTAGCCGCGTGGTGGCTCATCATAGGCTCCTTTAAGTCCGTCACTTTTTCTTCGTTACGAACACAGTTGAGAAAAGTGGTAACACTGCCATCGTAAGTCAAGCGTCATTAAGTCACCCAACAACAGTACTCGTATAGAACACCATAGGAGTCACTCCACTGGCGTTGTGTATCTGAAAAGCAATTGGACAGAAAATGGATCGACGGATGAAAGCAGCAGTTGGGTTATGTTATAAACATCGTGCAAAATAAATTATAAATAAAAATTATGGTAAATTAAGCTTGCTGCACGAAGACTGAGGAATTTATGAGAGAATGCATGAATGGAGAATTGCAGATGCCGATAAATATCTACGAACATAAAGATTTGATTGTGTTGTGAAATAAAACTTCAACATATGTTTAATTCTGGCTGGCCACGAAGTAATGAGAATGCAACAATTCCTGAACCCGCTGTGACACAAGCGGCAGCCGTGCGTGGTGGGTCGTCACTGACGGTGCTAGTGGTGGTGGTGATGCTGCTAGCTATGTTTATGTTGCCAATGGCTGTAGCTGCACTAATGGTGTTCGTGATGGTCCCATGCCGCTTGTAAACATAATCCTACGACAGTTAGAGGAAGGCCATGGCGAGCTGGCCACATTGTACCCACACTCACGTGGCCAGGATTCGGATCTTGCCAGTGTACAGTAAACCTAACACTTGCCTTAGCGACGCAGCTTAAAGCTACATTCTTATCGTAACAGCGAGGTAACAGGAGCTGCTTTTGAACTGAATCTGATGAGACACAGAGAGGGAGCACAGTGACAGCCTGACCAGCAGCGCCTGAGCACTCGACGCGAAGAGCACAGCACGTGACACTCAACAGCAATTGAGGGAAGCGAACGGATGAGCTCCTGTCACACGTGGTCTCTGGAATGAGTCACTGGTAACCAGATTATATGCTTGGTTTCTTCAGGCATGCTAAAGGCATTATATAAAATAGTTAAGGAGCATCTTTAAGAAACATCATAGAGATCGAGCAAGAGAAAATAAAGCATAAAGAAACCGTTCTCAGAAAGAAAATAGAGATTGGAGAACACACAGAGAGAGAAGCTAAAATATTGTCTGAAGTGTCTTTGTAATCTTTTGTTGAAACAGTTCAAGTAATGAGCAGGATGAGATAAAGAAAAGGGAGAAAGTTCCCCAGTTTACTCAAAAAAAAAAAAAAAAAAAAAAAAAGAGGGAAGATATTGCTTAACTCTTGCATTAGTAACGTTCACAGAACAGGCAGAATAGGGATGATAGTAGATAGAATCTTGTGCTGCGTGGCCGAGAGATGGGGGCGTATGCAGTTTGCAAGTTCAGAAGAGCCATGGAAATGGTGGCAGAAGATGATAAGGGATGCAGCAATACTGCGGTGAGTGACATAATCAACACAGTTAGATAGGAGGAATCAATCTTGGCTCCACCCGGTTTAGAAGAGATGAGCGAGTTGAACTTTCCCTTTTGTGGGAGCAGTTCTTCATATAAAGAGTAATAAGAGCCCTGTGTACAGCAAGCAACTGGCAGATGGGAGGAGAAAAAGTATTGGCATAGGGGACACAGATCACCTAACATCATGCGAGCTGTTTAGTAAGAGACGAGATGTGTAGTTTCTAGCTGGGATTTTTAATGAAGATAGTACAAGCATGTTCTGTGTAGGCGAGGGAATAGTTGTCTGGAAGGTTGTGCCGAATGGAATGGACAGATGAAGGAATTGAGTTTTTGACGCATTGAGCATCATACAAATAAAAACAAAAAAAGTGAGGAGTGAAGTAATTCAAGGATGAAAATTGTCGACTGAAAAATAAATATAAAATATATGGGATATATTTCCGGAAATCATACAATAGCAAAATTTATGAAAAAGTGTGTGTGTGTATGTGTGTGTGTGTGTGTGTGTGTGTGTGTGTGTGTGTGTGTGTGTGTGTGTGTGTGTGTGTGTGTGTGTGTGTGTGTGTGTGTGTGTGTGTGTGTGTGTGTGTGTGTGTGTGTGTGTGTGTGTGTGTGTGTGTGTGTGTGTAGGAATTCAATAAATCTGTAACATATCTAAAGGGAAAGTTTCAACATAATATTCCATCAATCGGACATACTTCAAGCAAACTTCAGGAAAGCCATCAACGTCAGATTGGCTTCCATCACAAGTGTTCGTAACAAGGTGTGGCGGCTGGGGAAGTCCCTTTTCTGAACGTCGACAACCATGTAATTACTAATAGATTTATACTTCCTCTTGCATGCAAGGAGCCCTCACTGCAGTGTGATGACGACACCACAGCGTAAAGATACGAGGAGGGCCACTGGAGGCAAGGGAACCACGGGATCGAAAAAGGGCAAAACGAAACACGTGGACGAGGGAAGGGAGACGAGATCTGAGACCAAGACGACGAAGGACGTGGCGGGCCGCCAGGAACCCGTTTTCAGCGAGACGCCACTCAAGTATCAGTTCTTCTCCTCCGTTAAAATTAGCAAAAAAATTGAGTACTTGGTCATAGGATGCGTCATTTGCTGCTCTTGCTGCATCATCCTCGTCCTGACTGTTCGCCTCATCAATGACTACATGGACCGTAACAGTTGAGTGGCCAAGCTCTGTACCTCCACCCCGGGGCCTACCTCATTCTCCCCACCACGCCACTCACACCACACGGATTCAACATTTCTAAACCAAAAGCACTTTATATATATTCAGTAAAAATCGATTAATATTTCCAGGCAGTTAGATTTCCAAATAATCTTAAGTGTGTGTGTGTGTGTGTGTGTGTGTGTGTGTGTGTGTGTGTGTGTGTGTGTGTGTGTGTGTGTGTGTGTGTGTGTGTGTGTGTGTGTGTGTGTGTGTGTGTGTGTGATGGCCAGGATTTATATGTTATAGTGCTTATTAGAGTACACACACACACACACACACACACACACACACACACACACACACACACACACACACACACACACACACACACACACACACACACACACACACACTACGTTCAAATGATTTCAATCGCTGTACTGATAATATTCATCATAACACAAGGAAACAAGCGTTCAAAATACACAAATGAAGTACTTATATAACATAATAATCATACTTGTCTTTAATCTTCACAGTCATAATCTTCATAATCAAAATATTTTTCTCGCTGTCACGCAGGGATGGAGCACCGCTCGGCACTGACTAATAACTTGAAAACAAAAACAAAGAAATAAAACAGAATTATCATGACGGCACCAGAACTCACCTGACTGTTGCTCATTCCATCTTTATGTAATATGAAGTATTACGTAATAATTATATTGCAACAACTTAATATCGCAAAATAAGTGCCAATTATACTCACACCAGCCGTCGCCCCAAACAAAGAATGCCATCACTCACGTCTTACAGAGAGCTGCGCCAGACTCACTCATTATAAGAGCGCCATCAGCCATGGACATCTACCTGACAGGGAACTCCATAGCAAGGATACGACTCGCCACCGGAATCCTCGGCCAATGCCACGTCAAGGTACGGCTTGTTCAGGGATCCTAGGAGCGTAGTTATTCATTTCAAAACACTTTTATGCTCTCGTCAAGTGCTTGGCATGACTTATAGTCTCTGTCATCCACTGTAGCTTTGTTCTTACACGAAGAAACTCAGAGTTTGCATGCAATTATTATAGCGTCTTCTTCCTGCTCAAATTATAACAAATGTCTAGTAATGGCTATAACACAAGAGATTCTAGTGATGTTTAATTCTAGCTGGAAAAAAAAAAAGTAAAATAAAATCATATATATATATATATATATATATATATATATATATATATATATATATATATATATATATATATATATATATATATATATATATATATATATATATATATAATTGTAGCGATTTTTAAATCCAGGTGAGGGACGCTGTAGTGATGGTGGTGATGCTGCTAGCTGTGTTTGTGCTGCCAATGGCTGTAGCTGCACTAATGGTGCTCTTGATGGCCTCATGCCGCTCGTAAAGACAAGCCTGCGGCAGGTGAAGGGAGACTATGGCGAGCTAGCCGGACTGTACCCGCACTCATGTGGCCAAGGTTCGAATCCCGTCTTTGTACATTGTAAATCTAAACAAATGCGATGTGTGTTGCTTCGCCGCACCAGCTTTCATGGTGATCGAGATCGAAGATATCAAGCAAGGTACCAAAGCTCGCAATACTTGGGGACGCCGACACAAGTATATGTGCCTGCACTGCAGTAAGTCCACACGCTAAACACTGTGTGTGTGTGTGTGTGTGTGTGTGTGTGTGTGTGTGTGTGTGTGTGTGTGTGTGTGTGTGTGTGTGTGTGTGAGAGAGAGAGAGAGAGAGAGAGAGAGAGAGAGAGAGAGAGAGAGAGAGAGAGAGAGAGAGAGAGAGAGAGAGAGAGAGAGAGAGAGAGAGAGAGAGAGAGAGAGTTTAACGAGATAGAGAAAAGATGTGCGGAACCGTCCGCAGCAACATCGCAAGATAAAGGAATGATGTCTCTCAGGAAGTACAGATCTAATAGACACTTGGGGATTCAGTTGACAGCGGCCACTCGTCACTGGAATCCTAAGTGACAGGTCCACATGCATCCACGCCCATCAAGCCTCGGAAATGAGGGGCGCGACTACGACCGATGCCTCCCCGCCTCTTCTAAAGAACTCTTCCTACCAAGCCATGTTACAGCGACAGGTCACGATTTTCCTACAAACTCTCATTTTTATATGCCTACAAGGGAATAAACAAAGACTGAGGAAGAGAGGCATTGGGGCTGGTAGTAAAGTGGGTGCTGAGAGGGGGAGGAGAATGCCACTATCCACTCGGTTACCGTCTGGTCATCATTTACTACAGGTTGGCGGGCAAGAACTGACCTGCCATCATCATGCAGCTCAGCTCACCCCACTACCTGGCCGGCGTGCTTGTGGCCACGTATGGGATCCTCCTGATATGATGAAACTTACCAATACTTGCTTAGCACAAACAATATTCACCGTCACTGATGCCACATGATTCACGTGCATGTAACCACTGGGGCTAGGAGAGATCCCACGTATAGGGCACCAAGGAATAGGACAAAAACACACGATGGCCACCGGTGTAAAACATGTGAAGAAGGGAAATAGCCACAGCAGGTAGATGGAGGGACACGCCACACCTAGTGTTCGGGGTCAGTAGCGGTGCCGGGACGAGGCGGCATGACCTGACACGGCAACCACCACCGCGGCGAGGAGAAAGAGAATCGGGCAAAGATTAATTACGTGCAAGAACAAAGAATTTGGTAAACCTAACAGAAAAACCTAAGAGCGATGTATAATTACAGCAAAAAGGGTAAAGCGGTGAAAGAAAGCGAAACAAGAGAATATGTAAGGAGGAGTTGATTAACATGAGGAACAGAGCTGCAGCTATAGAGTGAAGCAAAGAAGTGCACTGCAAACGAAACCCAAGTTAATGAAATAAGTAAATAAAGGAGGAAAGAATGAGACACAGGAATAAAAAAAAGTAAGAGAAGAGAAAATAGTACCAACACTACTAAAAATGAAGGAGAGGGCGTTACGAGAGTGCGTGAGGGGAACGATACACGTGGGCTGGAGGGTGTAAAAGGGAGGTAGGGGAAACGAGAGGAGGGTGTCTGAGGAGAGGGAGAGGAGGAGGAGGAGGAGGAGGAATGTAGCCGTAGATATGTGAAGGGCGTGTATATGGAAGGGTTGCGGGTGGTGTGGAATGCGACTGAGCGAGCATGAGGGTATAACTGGATTAGAGGGACGCTGAATGGGGCGGACGCGGCGAAAGGTGTGCGTGGGCGGCGTACTGGAGGAGAGGTGGAATGTGGTGCTGGAGTTTGGGACACCTAGGGGTTAGACGATGGTGAGGTGACGGGCGACGGGAGGGAGGAAGGGAGGGAAGGAACATGGAACGTGACGTAGTTCTGCTTGTGGCTTCCGGAGACAAGTTTTAGGCAGCGTGGCAACGTCTGGGTGGGTGGGTGGGGTGTGAGCGAGGAGGCGAATCCAGAGCTGTGACAAGAACGTGACACTTTAGCCTGACCGTGACGAGCACTGAAATCTCGTCCCTTGGAGGTCCCCGTCACTGTGGTCGCCGCATAGGTGTGTGTTCGGCGGCTCCACAGCATCAACTAAACTGAGAAAGGAGGATAAAGATGCAGGCCGACCCTCCACCTCACCGTGGTTGTCAAGGAGCACACAAGCCTGCCGCTCCAGCACTCCGCTCATACAGATCAAACGTCCCCCTCCCCCCCACCTGTCTCTTTCTCTATTTCCATAGTGCTTTCTACTTTCACGTCATCATACAAGTTACACCATTATTTTGTTTTTTTGTGTCTTTCTTTTATCGAATAAGAAAGTTGCACTAGGCAGCGTGAAGAAAGCTAAGAAAATTTTTGTTAATGGGAAAATTCTTTTACTGTCTGTTCGTCAGTATTCTTGTTTGTCTGTTTTTTCTCTCTCCCTCCCTTCCTACCCCCCTCTCCCTCTCTCTCTCTCTCTCTCTCTCTCTCTCTCTGTGTGTGTGTGTGTGTGTGTGTGTGTGTGTGTGTGTGTGTGTGTGTGTGTGTGTGTGTGTGTGTGTGTGTGTGTGTGTGTGCGTGCGTGCGTGCGTGCGTGCGTGCGTGCGTGCGTGCGTGCGTGCGTGCGTGCGCGGATGTAAGGATGTTGGGAGCAACAAAGTTGTTTTCAATCCTATATCGCAAAAACAGGACATGCTCAGATTAAACAACGCAAACATATAGTTGCACATAATGCCACCAAGTATTTTTTCTTCAGCGATGTGGTCAGACTGGAATAAACCGCTGCCTCTGAACGTAGTACAAAACAGTAAAGTAAAATATTTAAGCATAATCTTAATCGAGACGTTTGTAAAGTAAATATTATATTATGAAGAAGGAAAACAATTGACCTTATTATTATTATTATTATTATTATTATTATTATTATTATTATTATTATTATTATTATTATCATTATTATTACCATTATTCTTCTAATTATCATTAATATTATTATCATTATCATCATCACACTTAATAATACTTGAGAAAAATAACATCATAAACACAGTGATAACCTCAAGTGGTTTGCTTTAGGTTATCAGGTAGGTATGGGAGGCAGACCACCTTGCGGGTCTGCTGGCCTGTGTATCCTTTGTAATTCTATGTAATCCTCTCCACCTTTATGTGTGCGGGCATAGATTACTCTTTCCTAGCAAGCCATGAAGCCTCCACCAGGCATTCCTACACAACAACAAAACCATAAAACCACGTTCTCATTAACCGCAACATCCCGGGGAAAGCCACCTCGAGTGCCTCAATATCTGGAACACAACTACAGGACACGACATAACCCGTAACACACAGTATGAAGTTATGCGAGCGGCTCATGTTATATTGCTCTAATTGTATCTATCGCCTGTTGTTGCCGCTTGTTCGGGGTGTGTGCGAGGAAAGGCGAAACAAACGCACGAACGGACGGATGGTCGGAGGGCCGGATGGATGGACAGATAAACGAATGTATAAGGATGGACACGCACAAACAGACGCATACTCTACACACGAACAAACGAACGCACACACACACACATACCACACAGATAGCGCATGAGAGAGAGAGAGAGAGAGAGAGAGAGAGAGAGAGAGAGAGAGAGAGAGAGAGAGAGAGAGAGAGAGAGAGAGAGAGAGAGAGAGAGAGAGAGAGAGAGAGAGAGAGAGAGAGTGTGTGTGTGTGTGTGTGTGTGTGTGTGTGTGTGTGTGTGTGTGTGTGTGTGTGTGTGTGTGTGTGTGTGTGTGTGTGTGTGTGTGTGTGTGTGTGTGTGTGTGTGTGTGGGAGGCACTGTAGGCGGGGAGTGGAAGATTCCTTACAAGGAACACCACCTTTCACACCCATAAGGCCACACTCTGTACCCATCAAACCGACACACCTCGATGCCTTCTTAACTGCCAGCCAGTATACCCTCCTCCAACCATCTCACACACACACACACACACACACACACACCGATCATTCCTCCACCGCACCATCTGGCCTCCACTGCCATCATTCAGGTTAGTTAGGATTCAAGAACCATCTGGCAGGGGATCAGCAGGTCCTCGCAAAGCAATGTCTTCGAGGAAAGTTAGACGCAAGCCACCTTCCACAAAGCAAACAGGCTCCAGGAACCATCTCCCGCTAATCCAGGTGGTCCCCCCTTAAGCACGTTCCAAGAATCCATACGGCTCAGAATCCCATCTTTCAGGATTCTGGAGGCGTCCAAAACATCCATAAAGAACCCAGGTGGCTCCACGCACCTCCACGATGGTGTCCGGACATCTTTAAGCTCTACTCCGGCAGCTACTTCAGGATCAGCGTGTTTTTGTCGCCCCGCCACTTGAGGAACATCGGGGACCTCAGTGACGCGCCTCCGCCACCACTGACGAGGCGATCACCGCATCCTCGACCCGTAAGAAACAAGTTAAGTGGATTAATGCTTTATTCTTACTCCATAACCCCACATCTCTCTCTCTCTCTCTCTCTCTCTCTCTCTCTCTCTCTCTCTCTCTCTCAGTAGGGATTGAGTTCCAAGTTTCCAAGTATTTTTGTTAATTGTCCTTAACCTCACATTTCGCGGCGGAGGTAACGATTAGGTGTTCTGTAAGAGGGATAAAAATAAGCTTTGGCTTATACCATGTTCCCTGCATGCTACCAGATATGTTTTCTTTTAACCTGATTGCAGGCGAGAGACAAGTAGAGAAAAGTTATTCCAGTGACTTCTGAAATAAGTAAAAATTTGTATCATATGAAGCCTCATATGACAACGTACTGTAATGAATCTTTCTCTCTCTCTCTCTCTCTCTCTCTCTCTCTCTCTCTCTCTCTCTCTCTCTCTCTCTCTCTCTCTCTCTCTCTCTCTCTGATGTACATTATCTAGTTACTGATAAACGAATATTTTCCTTCCTCTTCACAACAGAACTTAATAAGAATTGATTTAATCCTTCTCTGAGAGATGTAAAGTTGATAATTAAAGTGTGAAAATGACAAAATACTCGTAAGCACGACAAAACTCACCAAAATTCCACTTTCACCTTAGTGTGAAAAAAAAACTGACAAAAACTGGACTTTCAACTCTCCAGTGTATCTAATAATATATCTAAAAAAAAAAAAAAAATACAAGCACACAAATATGATCGGCATGTCAAGAGTAACTGAGGATGAAAGTAAAATATATTTAGACACTTAGCTATACTTTGTGTTTTAGCGAGAGAGAGAGAGAGAGAGAGAGAGAGAGAGAGAGAGAGAGAGAGAGAGAGAGAGAGAGAGAGAGAGAGAGAGAGAGAGAGAGAGAGAGAGGATATCAGATAACAGGAAATATCTCCCATATGAAGAGAAGAAGAAGCTTACACACGAAGCAGACCGGAAGGCAAGGTGTTACATTCACCACGAAGCCTGAAGGCGTGGCGGCGGCGATCACACCCGGAGCCGTTTGCACACAGTAGCGGCGGAGAGGTTGGAGTGCAAGCTGACTGGGGCTCGAGTGGTGTAAATTAACTCATTTTTCTCCACTCATTACTACCGAGCTTTCTCATTTGTTTTTCCATCGCCCGAGTGTGTAATTAGCTCAAGGAGTGTGTGTGTGTGTGTGTGTGTGTGTGTGTGTGTGTGTGTGTGTGTGTGTGTGTGTGTGTGTGTGTGTGTGTCTGTGTCTTACTCTACCAATGAACTCAGTCTTTGCGTTTATTATTTTTTCTGATGTGTCTCCGCTCTTGTTAACACGACTGATAATGTGGCTACACGTTGTTATTCCAGGTGCCCCGCGCGGCTGAAAGGGCGGCCCAAGGAAACAAAAACGAAAGCACAGATAGAGAACGAGGATTTGAAAAAAAGAAGGAAAAAAAAAAGAAAAGAAAGAAACTGGGAGTGAAAAATAAACAGTTAGATGAGGACTCGTTACCGGAAAAGAAACGTAAAAATCAGCCACAAGCTCAGCGCAGTCAAATAAGATCATAAAAGGAGAAAGAACATGCTGGAAACGAGAATTGTGAACGAGGAAGAGGGGGAAAAATGTAATATGGAGGAGTGTTGATGTGTTGCGAGTGAGGAAAAGATAAGGAAAAGCCGAGAAAATGGCAAAATTACTGAAAATGAACACACAAACATACACATACGCAATGAAAAGTAAATTGAAAAAGGAAAGAGAATTAGGAATGATTAACTAGAGAAACGTTACAAAAAGGCGAAAATATAAGAATATTATGTAGAATAAACAGTAATATATTATAAAACAATGGAAACAAAAACAAGAGACAGGCCGGCGGACCGCGGGGGTGGTAGGGAGCAGAGGGAAAAATAACAAACTGGGGATTCATAGTTAAACCAAGGCAGAAAGAAAGAAAACGGCACATAAACAGAAAAATGACACAAAACAAATGAGCAGAAGACACAGCAAAACAAGGAGGTGGTGAGGGATAAGAATAAAACAAGCCAATTAGAAACTTACAATAATAAAGGGAAACAAACAAAGCCTGGGATGATAATATTAGGAAAAAAAAAAAACAGAATAACACATGCACTGACTGACTGACTGAGAGAGAGAGAGAGAGAGAGAGAGAGAGAGAGAGAGAGAGAGAGAGAGAGAGAGAGAGAGAGAGAGAGAGAGAGAGAGAGAGAGAGAGAAACAAGGAGAGACAGGGAGTAAGGAGAGACACAACATAAAAGGCAAGAGATACATGGGCTGATCACGTCCATACCTTCACATCCAGAGGCAGACACACGCAACACAACCTTATCCTCCTCTACTCTGCCACGCCAAATACAACGCTTTGCCAATAACCTGCACGAACTAGATTACAACACCGCTGTCCCTTCACGTATAAGCCCCTTCACTCTGCCGTCCCTCCAAGTTCGTACGGCTGCTGTCGCATCACATTTCGTACCATAAGCGAGATGTACTAAAACATTTCCAACCAAACGATAAGAGCTTTAGTTCTCTCTCTCTCTCTCTCTCTCTCTCTCTCTCTCTCTCTCTCTCTCTCTCTCTCTCTCTCTCTCTTTTCTTCCTTGTTTTAGTTGTTGTTTTGCAAAGACACGGTTTTATGCTTGTGGGATTTTCTGTCTCTGTTGCGAAGGGAAGGATGAAAGAGGAAGGAAGTGGCTGTGGACTAAGAGGAAGTGGAGGAGGAAAGAAGTGAGTATGAGAGAGTGACGAGTTTATTAATGAAAATGTGATGTGAATACTTTAAGCGGCGCATCAACAAAATATACACGTGGAGGAAAGGAAAGTGTTGACGAATGAATGAATAATAAGTAAAAGGGGGGAAAAAGTGAGCTGTGGAGAAGGAAAGAGACCCTGGTGTGGATGATGGCAGGAAAAACGAAAAGAAGAAAGAAAAAAAAAAGAAAGAAATAGGCGAATGTAAAATAAATAATATATCTTGACGGTGAAGATAATTAAGGCTTGACGACTGTAACGAAAGTAACACACACACACACACACACACACACACACACACACACACACACACACACACACACACACACACACACACACACTTCCCACTGCATCTATCATGACCAACTAGGGAGGGTCCACTTCGACGTGCGGGGGAGGACGCGTGGAGGTGGCGGTGCAGGACGCGGTGTGTGAGGTCGTTTTCGTCTCCGCTGGCCACGTCATCTCAGCTTTTACCTCCGCCGAAAAATTTGGCCAGGGCACGGAGCGACAGACACGCACGGCTGACCAGGGAAGGGTGGGAGAGGGGGTGAGATGCTTTGGAATTTTTACTTAATCTACAGCCTGCGATTGAGAGCCGAGGTGTGGAGGTGGCGCTGGCGGGGAAGATAAATGGAGCACGATTATGAAGAGGACACGAGTTGGGAGTTAGAAATGCCACGAGAGAGAACGAAGGTAAAAGGCGCATAAGCCAACCCGTCTCGGTGTCATCCTGCAGGTTTGGAATCGCTGAAGGGCCGGACTGTCTGGTGTTACGGGTCTGTTTGCCAACTCACGTCTCCTGACGACTGCTCTTCGACTTGCAGTTCATGTTCGTCATGCGTTCGTTCCTCGTGCCAGACGGGTGACCGCAGAGAAGAATCTGATTTCACTGCCGCCAAGCACCACTTCCCCTCCTCCACCGTCCCCACTGCGGTTGTGTAAGGACCCGCCCCTCTTCTCTCCTTCGTCACCACTACGTCCTGAACACTGCATGAGGCTGCCTGGCTGGTCCTCGCTTCGTATATGATGAAAAATGTAATTAAAGTACATTCCATTCCAGGATTAACACAGGAGTGCTGACAGCCACGAGAAAAGAGCTTTTCTTGATTTAGAGAGCACGACAAGAATCAAACATGTACGTTCTTTGCCACAGGAATGTCCTCTAAGTACAGTACACCATTAAAAGAAAACTATATCGACGATAACTGCGCTTCACTGCTCGGACAAGGAAGCCAGCACGTGAGCCAATGGTTGTAGTTGCAGTGTCAAGTGTGCTGATTCGGGTGTGAACTGTGGTCTCTTCCACCGGTACAACTCACCCACGAAATGTTGTCAGAGGCGTAGCTAAGTCAAGCGGATCACCCACCAGTCAAGACCACTAGATGAACCACACAACTATTTCCGATACATTTGTCCAAAAACGAGTTTCCCCGCAGAGCCAACATCGCTCCTCCTAATAAAGAATATATGCTCGGTTACACAAATTAACATATTTAGAGAAAATCTAATTATCTCGCGATAGAATAATTTACCTTTTATTATTCCCCACTAGTCTCTCATCCCGTGTGTCGCCAGGCTATAATGACGTAGTGCCAATGTATTGGTTTGGTTTTCCTTCCCGCTGTTATTCTCCTTTATACTGCCGAGTGCTCATACTACATAAATGCATATATTATTCTGACAGTATCCTCAAGTAATGGATACTTGTGTGTGTGTGTGTGTGTGTGTGTGTGTGTGTGTGTGTGTGTGTGTGTGTGTGTGTGTGTGTGTGTGTGTGTGTGTGTGTGTGTGTGTGTGTGTATGTGTGTGTGTGTGTAGTAAGTTACTTATTTGCCACTGGTAATTGCACATGACGTACGCCACGAGCAACTTGTGCTTTACTTTGAGGCCTTACGTTCAACTGACATAAGTTCTGTCCGTCTGTCTGTCTGTCTGTCTGTCTGTCTGTCTCTCTCCCTCTCTCTCTCTCGTGCTATGTCGTACTACAGCAGGTGGCATTCGGGGTCCGCGCGTCCATTTGTTTACTCGTCTGCCGGCGACTGTATGCGAGGGTTGCGAGGCGGTGTTGCCGCGGGGGTCGACGCCATCCCAGGAGCGACTGCTAGGACAAGTCCGTCGCTGACCTGGGCTTGTAGCCCGTCATTACTGCTGCTTAACATGGTAATTACTCCCTAGACCGCTGACGGCGAGCTGTTTATTTAAGTGACTGCCTCACCTGAGTAAGATCGTGGTTAGTGTGGGGCCCCCCTTGCCACCTGGCAGGCCAGGCAGGACTGGCGACTGCCTGTCTCATGCGGGAACCTCTGTCAGCTTAATCAACTCAGAGATACAGTGGGCGAGTATCTAAGCTAGTGCTGGATTGCTGGAGTCCAGACGGCACTTGGTGACTTATCACCAAGTGAGACTGGCTAAGTCGTTAAACGCTCACCGGCTGGGACTGAAAACTAACCATTTTTGATTGACTTTGACAGATTCTGAGTGTATGCAGTTTTCCATATGGCTACAGGCCTGTCAGTGTGAAAGCTGTTACTCGAGTCCCTCGGCGACGCCCCAAAACCAGCCCAGACCAGCACTCCACACACATGAGGAAGAAATATTAATAATTCTTTCCTTGGGTGCTACACCAATGTCGTGACGTGCGCTTCCTGTTTGTTCCCTGCGCTGCTTATATAATGGACAAACATCCTTACAGATAGACAGAGAGATAGGCAGACGGACAGATACACTGACAGATAGACAGACCGACAGATACACTGACAGATGGACAGACTGACAAATACACTGACAGACGGATAGACTGACAAACAGACATAATTTGACAAACACACACACACACACACACACACACACACACACACACACACACACACACACACACACACACACTCTCTCTCTCTCTCTCTCTCTCTCTCTCTCTCTCTCTCTCTCTCTCTCTCTCTCTCTCTCTCTCTCTCTCTCTCTCTCTCTCTCTCTCTCTCTCTCTCTATATATATATATATATATACCACTGTCTAACACACAACGTAATATATCCAATGACTTAGCTGTCTCCACATTTACATATGCACCTGTGTTTTAAGCATAATGTTTTTTGCTTTTTTCCGCAGAACTTCTTGCACAACACTAAGGAATAATGAGACTGGTGAGGCCGTTTTTTTTCTTTGCTTGACAATCACATTTTTCTCTCATCCCTCTCTTCCGTACCCTTGATACCAGCTCGCACCCACACCTGTCAGGCAACACCTGCGCCGCCGCGTCCCCCACAGCGAGCGACAGCTGCAGCGGGAGCAATACATCCATCCAGGAATTCTTAATATCAGATTTCAGCACCGGCCATAGCTGCATTAATATTTTTCATACAGTGATATTAAAAATAACAACTGGATTAAATACGAGCAATATCCGAAATGACATACAGTCGGGTCCGCTTCATATGAGTGTTCAAGCGCAATATAAGAGTTAGTGTATTAGGGCATTCCCGATATTAAATCTGCCATTCTGCATTACACGCACAAAAGTATATTCAAAATGGAAATACGTGTGGCTGTTTAACCTCTCCGGAAACAAGGAAAGGCGAGAGAGAGAGAGAGAGAGAGAGAGAGAGAGAGAGAGAGAGAGAGAGAGAGAGAGAGAGAGAGAGAGAGAGAGAGAGAGAGAGAAGCATACAGATATACGGAAGCAGTCATACGAACACCGCGGTGTCCATCCCACCTGCCTGCCTGAGGGTCGCGTTACGGCCTGAAGGCGGCAGGGCGGCAAGGTGTGCGTCGTGGCTGTGGTGGGTGGTGGCGGCGGCAGGAAGTCACTTCGCGGGGCGGCAAATTAACTTGGGTCTCATCCTGTCACGTGTCATTAGTTGTTCCTCCTTCGGGTATGAATAATGCCGATATATTAGGACGTAGTATCCATGTAGGCGGTCTCTCTCTCTCTCTCTCTCTCTCTCTCTCTCTCTCTCTCTCTCTCTCTCTCTCTCTCTCTCTCTCTCTCTCTCTCACACACGGTCTGAAAATAACTTACATTACCTCGCAGTAGCACACTTCTGCCACGCCCCCACAAGCAAGACTTCCTCAAGGCAATGGAGAGAGGGAGGGGGCTGGGTGAGGTGGATGGTGAAGAAAGGGAATGGAGGAGGTGGCTGGAGAGGGAGGGACAAATGGGGTAGTGGATAGATAGACGGCATGGATGGTTGGTGGAGGAGGGGAAGGAGCGGTGGATGGAGAGACAAGGTTGGAGGAAGAGGTTGCAGGATAGATGGAGCAAGGTGGGAGGAAGGGAGCGGGAGTGGAGGGCTGGTTCTGCAGGTGCTTGGCGGGGGGCTTTGGCAGGGGTGTGGTGGGGGTGGTAGTGGAGGGGCGCCACCTCAACCACCGAGGGCGATAGCGGGGCACAAAGGAGGAGGGCTGCATTGTTGTCAAGTATAATGCCTTCCTCTCCCTCCCTCCTCCCTCTTTATTCCCCTTTCTTGCTCTCTCGTGCTCTTTATTACTTATTCTTAACATATTTTTCGTTTGCTTTTTTTTCCTTTCTTCTCTTTTCTTACGCAGGAACCTTAAAGCTTATGAATTACTCGCTACGTGTTGGGCGTATCTCTCTCTCTCTCTCTCTCTCTCTCTCTCTCTCTCTCTCTCTCTCTCCCTTTTCTCCGTACCTCATCATTTTCTTCCAAGGTCTCTCTCTCTCTCCTGTCTCATACCACTCACCACTCTTCCTCCTCCTCCTCCTCCTCCTCCTTCTGATCCTTCTTCCCTTCCCTCATTCCCTACTCAGCTCCCTCCTCTTCCTGCCCTGTGGGTTGATTAGTTGATGAGTCCACCTCTTGGATAAATGACGGACGCTTCTGGTAAGAGGAAGAGGAGAATGATGGAGGAGGAGGAGGAGGAGGAAGAGGAGGAGGAGGAGGAGGAGGAGGAGGAGGAGGAGAATATGCAGAGAGAGAGAGAGAGAGAGAGAGAGAGAGAGAGAGAGAGAGAGAGAGAGAGAGAGAGAGAGAGAGAGAGAGAGAGAGAGAGAGAGAGAGAGAGAGAGAGAGAGAGAGAGAGAGAGAGAGAGAGAGAGAGAGAGAGAGAGAGAGAGAGAGAGAGAGAGAGAGAGAGAGAGAGAGAGAGAGAGAGAGAGAGAATGTATAAAGAGGAGAAAAGAGAGAGGAAGGTAAAGGAGATGAGGGGGTGGAAGGCGCTTTAATCATGAGATGGGGGAGTAAAGGATGGGGAGAGGAAGGGAGGGACAGCAGGTAAAACGGAAGGAAACATTGGGGACGGAGGAAGGGAAAAAGAGGAAGAAAGAAAGGAAGAAAGAAAGAAAAAGAAACTAAGAAAGGAAAGACGGAAGGGAAAAGATAAACGAAGGAAAGAAGGGGCGAAGGAAGGGGAGATTGAAAGGAGGGAGAGATTGAAGGAAGGAAAAAATGAAGGAAGGAAAGAAAAAAGAAAGAAGGAAGGAAGGAGGGAAGGAAGGAAGTACAGAAGAAAGGAAAGTATGGATGAAGGTCGGGAAAGCACAGCATGAAAGTCTCACCACCACCTCCAATCACGGAATGGGGTTAAAGGAAGTGAACTGCCGAAAGGAATAATTACGAAAAAAAAAGACACAATCTCTCCATGTGTGGGACGTGAGAACGACACGTAAGTGAAAAGGAATTAACAGAAAAAAAGAGAAAATTATGCGCTAATGTCTTAAAGTATAGCACGAAGAACAAAAGACGAAGAGGAGGAAGAATTACGAGGAAAACACGTAGAAAATCACATGAAAAAAAGAGAGATGGAGCAAAGAACAGAGGAAGAGAAAGAGAAAGGAAATAGGCATGGAATGGAAAGAAAAAAAGAAAAAGGAAAGAGGGAGAGGGAGGGAACGAGAGGGGTGAGAAACGCTACAGTGGGGGAAAGATGGAAAGAAATTTACAAGAATATGATCGCGGCGGCGTCCACACCCCCAGCCAACATACTGCCGGCGTGGAGGAAGGTAAACAGCCGCCCGAGAGAACACCCAGGGCCGCTGCCGGTGTGGGTCAGATTGCGTGAGCCCTGATGACCCCTAATGGCGTCATTCACATCGGGATTCGTCGGGTGTAAAGGCTGGCATGAGGGTCCGCTCGTTGGCAGCCATTAAGGTCCAGCAGCTGTCTTGGGCTTGCCTCGTTCGCGTCTCTCCTGCATCCTTATTGAATCTGTCAGTCACGTGGTTATGTTACGGTGCGCGCTGGTGCTGCTTACTTAGTTAAGTCTGTTAGTTAGCCTTGGAGAGAGAGAGAGAGAGAGAGAGAGAGAGAGAGAGAGAGAGAGAGAGAGAGAGAGAGAGAGAGAGAGAGAGAGAGAGAGAGAGAGAGAGAGAGAGGGAAAGTAAAGGTTAATGGAGGGTGAGGGGCAGGATATTTTTTTCTTATCCACGTATCCACTGACTCTGTTTGTGCATTACTTTTCTTTTACTTCCTGTTGTGGGGATTTCATAAGAGATGAGGAACATTGACGCAGGTGTGAATGTGTGAGGTGTGGGGGCTTAATTAGTCACGCTACTGGTGAAGGTGGTGGTGGTGGTCTCAGTCAGACAGTGGATGATGAGTAAGTGATCAGAGGAATGATGATGAATGAGCCATCATCTTCCTCCCTTCCTTCGTTATTTAGTTCTTGTCATGCCTCCCTCTTTTCTGTATTCACCATCATGATCTTTCACGTTTCTATCCATTTACCAACCTTCCATGTCTATCGTAGCCTCTCTTCCTCATCCCCGCCACCACCACCTAGCTACTTATTACCTTCCTCTCTCATGTCCTCCACTAGCGTCTTAACATCTCTTTCCTTTCTTTCATGACCACCACCAGCTTCTTCCCTCCTCATGTCCTCTAGCTTCTAGTTCTTCCCTCTCTCATCTTTTCCTCTGACATCACCAATTTCTTCTTTTCCCTCCTCCCTCGCAGCTAACTCCATTCTTCTTCCTTCCACCACTACCTTCAACTTTCTCTTTGCCATTTCTACTTTGGTCTATCTGCACAGGCTCTTTCTTTCTCGACCCAACCTTTGCGTCCATAGAGATAGTATACGTGGGACGCCAGCCCGTACCCTATTCAATCAGATGCCACAAGAAATGAGGGAAGGGCAGGAGGGAGACAGCAGACTGGAGTGAGGAAGCGAGTGAACAGGAAGGGAAGGACAGAAGGAAAGAGAAAGGGTAGTAAGGGTTAGAATAATGGAAAGAAAGGGAAATAGGAGACTGATGTGAAGGAGGGAAAGAGGGAGGGAGAAAGGGTGTTAAGGATCGGTATGATGGAAAGAGGGAGATATAATGGGGGTGAGTTGACTGTGTAAATTGGATTTTTATCAATCTAGTCCACTGCTGAAATCACATACCATCCAAATGACAGGGTGAGTGTATACCTTCCCGCCGCGACCTTCCAAGCATGCACGCCGACGAGAGAGAGAGAGAGAGAGAGAGAGAGAGAGAGAGAGAGAGAGAGAGAGAGAGAGAGAGAGAGAGAGAGTACGGTGAATTAAATGGATGGAGGAAGGCGTGCGTTTTGATGAGTGTCTCGTGTCGGGCTACCAAACATTCTCCTCAGTCATCCTTCATCCTTAAAACGACAGGTTTGGTTTACGGAGCGTCACAATAACATGAGACAAAATCATAAGGCAAGAAGGAGAAGCCCTGTCACACCCAAAGGCGGGTTAGGTAAGACTTGGACTGAGTATGACACACACACACACACACACACACACACACACACACACACACACACACACACACACACACACACACACACACACACACACACACACACACACACACACACACATATAAAAACACCTTACCTCATAGATATATTACGACCTTTATTCACATTCCTCATAGTGACGCGCCGGTGGACACACACACACACACACACACACACACACACACACACACACACACACACACACACACACACAGACAGAGTCACTAACACTAACACACACACAATCAAATTATTTCCAAATAGATCCACATATTTACTCTCATTCATATTTATAGTATGATACATATAAATAGTAATTTTATTTCGCTCACACTTGATATCCAAACAAAATTATGCACACACACACACACACACACACACACACACACACACACACACACACACACACACACACACACACACACACACACACGCACACACACACACAGTTTCGGTGACAATCAAATGGAAAACTTCCCTCAGACGACTCTGCGTTTCCATCAGGCTTGTCATAAAGGCTTTTTCTTGTACGTCTCGTCTAGCGTTACACCAAAAAATCGAACAGGTTACACGCACTTCAGGAAAACCTACGACGAGAGGAAACGTGTTTGTAGCGCGGTGTAGTCGTATCAGTGGCCTTCTTAATTAAATTTCTTCCTTTTACTTGTCCTCGCATGTCTGTCAGTCTTTTTGTTCCGCCGACTCTCTCACCTACTCGCCACAACTGCACCGCACCGCCGCACCAGTGACACCTCCTCCCCTCCACACACACACACACACACACACACACACACACACACACACACACACACAAGCGTCACCGCAAACATTTGTATTTGCCGCACACAGTCTCCGTTCCCTTAAGGTGACAGGTTTGTCATTCGTGTGCTAGTTGTTTTATATATATATATATATATATATATATATATATATATATATATATATATATATATATATATATATATATATATATATATATATATATATATATATTTACTCTCTCTCTCTGTCTCTCCCTCTCTCTCTCCCTCCAAGCAGCGGAACTGGCATCTGCGTGTTATATGTATTGAAACTTGTACGTATATGTTACTTTCCCTTATTTTCTGCTTGTCACGGTTGCTGCACTTCTATATTCTTCAGTAACGGAGAAGCTCGACGATGATAGCACATGAAAAATGCGATAAGAACGAGACGTCTTTGCTATATCGAAGGAAAGAAGGAAGAAAGTGAGGGAGGGCTAAAGGGGAGAGAGGAAGGAAGGAAGGAAGGGAGGGAAAGAGGAAGCAATGAAGGAAGGAAAGAAAAAAAGAAGTCAGTGGTAAGAGAAGAAGAAAGGAAGGACGCAGTGGAAAAAAAGAAGGGTAAAAAGGAAGAAGACGGTGAAAAAAAGTAACTACACCGTGAAGGAAGGAAGCTGGTAGGGAGGCAGTGAATGAAAGGTTGATGGAAGGAAGGAATGAAGGAAGAAAGGAAGGACGCAGTGACGGAAGAAAAAAATTGAAACAGTCCAGAAACGAAAGATAAGAAACGAGTGAGAAGAGAACTCGGCTCGGAGAAAGGAATGAAGAGAAGACTGGAAGAAAAGGAGGAAGGCAAAGGGAGGGGGAAGACATGAATAAGGTAGTAAGGCTTGGAGAAAATGGAACTTAAGGGGGTACTGGAGGGAGGATGGGAGGACAGGAGGGTGGAGGAATGGGGTTCAATAACAGGTGGAGGAATGGATAGAAGAGAGAGTGGTAGGAGGAAGAGAGAAGGGAGAGACGAACTTAAGGCTGGAGGGAAAAGATGAGAGGATTACAGAATGAAGAAAAGATGATGAGAGGATTAGAGAACATGAGAGTAAGAAAAAAAGAGCAAGAGTAAAGGAGGAGGAAGAGAAAGAGGAAGAGGAGAACGAGAAGAGTAATAATAATATGCCAAAATATCACACAATGCAGTAATAAGTATAATGGTTCATGAGAAAAAGTGTGTGTGTGTGTGTGTGTGTGTGTGTGTGTGTGTGTGTGTGTGTGTGTGTGTGTGTGTGTGTGTGTGTGTGTGTGTGTGTGTGTGTGCCCCCGTGCGTGTGCGCGCGAGTGTGGTTATGTATGCAGAAAGGGCAAAGGCAAAAGGTGCAGGATATTCTCACTTCTCAACAGGTTAGTAAAATAAAATATCCCAAACACTTTCCCCAATTTTCGAGGTCACCTGATATTTCTGTTTTGAAAATGCCAAACTTCTTAGGAGGGGGAGGAAAAAAGTTCAAGGAAGTGTATCCAGGAGTTTGTCGATAGTACGATGAAGGCTCAGAGGAACAGTTGGGTGGAGGAGGAGGAGGAGGAGGAGGAGGAGGAGGAGGAGGAGGAGGAGGAGGAGGAGGAGAAAGGCAGAGCAGGAAGAGGACGAGGAGGCATGAAATTAGCAAGTCCAAAAACAAAGTGTGCAGTGTGCATGGCAGCAGCAATGTAGAATTACACGAAGGAAGCCAGAAGGACAACAGGAAGTGACGGAACAGAACGATGCAGGTAAAGGTTCTGAGAGGAGTCCAAGCGAGGAGATAAGACAAACCAAAACCACTAACTTCACCCTAACCAAAATGACTGTGTGTGTATGTGTGCGGTGTGTGTGTGTGTGTGTGTGTGTGTGTGTGTGTGTTAGGTACCTCACTCGCGAAATATGTGTTCCATACAGGGGGTAAACACGGTCCCTGCACAACGTCAGCACATAAGGAGGGCAAAAAATAGTGCTGACTCCATTCAGTGCCCTTTGACATCACTCAAGTTGCCAGTGTAGGAGTTAGTGCATGAAACGTGTGTCTCAGATTTATATACGCGCTCTTAATGTATCGAATGCGGTGGAAGGTAACTCTGAATGTCACAAAGAGGGGCAAAAAACTTATGATACAGGTCTGTGTCTCTTCAATGCACTGAAAGGCACATAGATTCTTCTTATATATGTGAGGCAAGTCGCACGGTAAGCTACACGCATTGTTACTCAGCAAAATGTGTGGAGTTCATCCAGCGTGGGTGGCGGGAGTGCTGTACCGGATGCCGTTGTGGAATGCGAGTTAATAAAGTGTTGCGTCAGATAAGTAATGTACAAGTAATGAAGAAACAAAGAAGGTGCCAATAACGACCTGAGGAACACCAAATTAACAGCCTGGAGAGGAACAGGAACATGAGACTACAAGACAGGATATTAGGAGTGAAGGATACGTGTGTGCGTGTGCAAACGTGCGAGTGGGTGTGTGCGTGCATGTACCTTCGCCTCATTTGAGGAAGACACCGGCAACCACGACACCAAAGGCGTAAACACACCGGCAGGAGAGGTGGTGCTTGGTTACCGGCCACTCCACAGCCTTGCACTCCCTGGGACCAAGGTTACATTACCCCCCTTATCGAGGCCTTCAGATTGGCGGATCATTATAACGTATCTACAACATCTGCCCTCATCCTAGCAACATGTGAAGATGTGTGTGTGTGTGTGTGTGTGTGTGTGTGTGTGTGTGTGTGTGTGTGTGTGTGTGTGTGTGTGTGTGTGTGTGTGTGTGTGCGTGCGTGCGTGCGTGTGCGTGTGTACATACAACACATACAGCACATACTCGTACATACATATCTACATACTCGTACATACCCTTTCACTACACGTTTGACTGGTAGGAGTGAACACCTGCGCCGTGTTCCCTGTACAAGTATATCCTACGCCTGCACCTGATTATCGACACTTCTTTATTTTCCATCTAATTATGGTCAAACAGCAAAGCTGGAGTACAACACCATACAGAATGTCCTCTGCCTTGAGACCTCACTCGGCTACTCCCTTCACAAAGCCAGCATTTTTGTCCTTCATATCTTTTTTGTCCTTTATATCTTTTCAGGTTTTAGATTTTGTTGCCGCTGGCTGGGTGGCCGACACGCGGCGCCTCAACATTCCATCAGGCCGAGGCGAGCATAAGGGTTTTTAAGGGAAACCCATCCCACTAGAGAACCAAAAATATCCTGTTTTTTGACGGCCGTAACACAGACCAGGTAGGGGGCAAGAATTTCCTCAGGGCGTCCGCTACACTTGTATTTTTCTCTTATACTCCCGCTGCTAAAAGATACCTCGCACTTTTCACTTTGCACACTATTTTCGACACGCTCACACACACCTCACCCCCCACCACGCAGGGTTTTACTTTTATTCGTTTTAACCATTTTTCTGTCCCAAATAATTCTTCTGACCAGTGGTGTAGGGCGGCAAGACTAGACTAACATTTTGGTAAAGGGAACACAGAGGAAAAAATATATACCTTCGCACATACACACGCTCATACACCGACTTCCAAAAAAGGCGGGATAAAAACGCATTCACCCATATATATCGTCCCATTTTTTTCTACCCTCATCCTTCCCTCACTTCTCTTTCTCTCTCCCTCCTACTCTCTCTTTTTCTCTCTTTCCCTCTCACTCTGACTCTCATTCTCTCTCTCTCCCTCTCACTACACACACACACACACACACACACACACACACACACTGACGTTACATCATCATCTTGTATGTCGGTCGGCCTTTCCTTCACACCTCAACCATCACCACTCCACACCACACCAGCTACCCTTCCCTCCCCTACCTCCCACAACCGCCACAACACACCAGGTAACCAGAGTGGCGCCGCATCCCGTCCCTCCCTGCAAATTATAGTCTCCATCGTTTGGTTCCCTCGTTCACCCATTAACCTTTATCGAAACGTAACCGGGTAACCGATGGACACAGCCACCCTCCGCTTGCTGGATTGATAAAGAGACGCTCCGGTTGGGGGGAAAAAATGACTGTATGGAGGAGAGAGAGAAAGCGAGAGCGAGAGAGAGAGAGAGAGAGAGAGAGAGAGAGAGAGAGAGAGAGAGAGAGAGAGAGAGAGAGAGAGAGAGAGAGAGCGTGTGTGTTCAAACTAAAAAGAGAAAAAAGAAAAAAAAACATGGTTGAACTGTGTGAGAACCGTACAATGGAAGAGGTAAAAGGGGAAGAGAGAGAGAGAGAGAGAGAGAGAGAGAGAGAGAGAGAGAGAGAGAGAGAGAGAGAGAGAGAGAGAGAGAGAGAGAGAGAGAGAAAGAAATGAAGATAGACTGTGAGAGGGAGGAGGGAAGAGAAGTTGTGAGATAGTGCAAATTATAATCGAAAAGGAGAGAGAGAGAGAGAGAGAGAGAGAGAGAGAGAGAGAGAGAGAGAGAGAGAGAGAGAGAGAGAGAGAGAGAGAGAGAGAGAGAGAGAGAGAGAGAGAGAGAGAGAACGATAGCTTGAGGAAAAATAGGAAAGATTGTACAAGAGAAAAAGTGTTAGTGAGAGAAATGCTGTGTGTGTGTGTGTGTGTGTGTGTGTGTGTGTGTGTGTGTGTGTGTGTGTGTGTGTGTGTGTGTGTGAGAGAGAGAGAGAGAGAGAGAGAGAGAGAGAGAGAGAGAGAGAGAGAGAGAGAGAGAGAGAGAGAGAGAGAGAGAGAGAGAGAGAGAGAGAGAGAGAGAGAGAGAGAGAGAGAGCACAACAAATGCCGAAACTGACAGAGAAAGTAATGGAAAAGAGAGAGAGAGAGAGAGAGAGAGAGAGAGAGAGAGAGAGAGAGAGAGAGAGAGAGAGAGAGAGAGAGAGAGAGAGAGAGAGAGAGAGAGAGAGAAGGAATGTGGATAAAGTTGAAGATATGAAGGAGCGGGAGAAGATAAATGAGAGACGAAGAAGACCTAGGGATTGGGCGAGACGCAGAGAGAGAGAGAGAGAGAGAGAGAGAGAGAGAGAGAGAGAGAGAGAGAGAGAGAGAGAGAGAGAGAGAGAGAGAGATGGAGAGGGAAGGAGGGAGGAGCGAGCGAGCGAAGAGGAGATGGAGGCGTAAGGAGGAGCGGATAAAGGGGATGGACAGAAAGCAAGAGGAAGACACGGATTTATATTATGCATTACTTTCGTTCTCTCTCTCTCTCTCTCTCTCTCTCTCTCTCTCTCTCTCTCTCTCTCTCTCTCTCTCTCTCTCTCTCTCTCTCTCTCTCCCTCCTCCATTTCCTGATATATCACATTTCTCCACCTTCCTCCCTCCTTCTGGCTCTCTTCTCCATTCCCGTTATTTCCTTATCCAGCCCATTACTCTCCATCTTCTCTCATACCACCACCTCCTCTTTTATCCACTTCCTCCTCTTACGTATTCTTTACCACCTCTTTTCCGCTCCCCTCTCCTCCTCCCTCAACCTAACCCTTTCTCTCCTTTTATTATTTCTTAAGTTTCTTTACCTCGTCTAGATCTTTGTTAACCTTCCTTTCCATGTACCTCTCTCACGTCCTTTTTTTTTTCCTATTTGTTTATCTGCTCGTACATTTCTTTTTCGTAGCCGTCTTTCCTTTCCTTTACTCCCTCTCTCCCTATCTCCTCTTTTTTTATCTACTCTTTCCTAACCTTTTTCCCCTCGCTCGCTATCTCTTCCACACTTACACATCCTTTTTCCTCTCCCCCGAGCCTTTCCTTTACTCCAGAGACGAGGGATGGAGAGAGAGAGAGAGAGAGAGAGAGAGAGAGAGAGAGAGAGAGAGAGAGAGAGAGAGAGAGAGAGAGAGAGAGAGAGAGAGAAAAGACAGAGAGAAAGAGA
Source organism: Scylla paramamosain (assembly GCF_035594125.1). Taxonomy (NCBI): domain Eukaryota; kingdom Metazoa; phylum Arthropoda; class Malacostraca; order Decapoda; family Portunidae; genus Scylla; species Scylla paramamosain. Next base: position 13,009,274 of record NC_087159.1, read on the forward strand.
GAGGAAAGGAGGCAGGCACAGAGAGAGAAAAGAGGGAGAGAGAGAGGGAGTTACGGGAAGGGAGGAAGGAAGAGAGGGAGGGACGGAGGAAAGGAAGGAGGTCGGCCATGGGCGAGGGGAGGCAGCGGGCCGGCACATGGAGTCGGGGTGCGGGTAGGGGCATAAATTCTGAAGAGACACGCTAATGGCCCGTATTGGGTCCGTATCGGGTACAGCGCCCGCGAGCAGGAGGGCAGCAGCAGCAGCAGAAGGACCAGGAGGAAGAGGAGGAAGAAATGGAGGAGGAGGAGGAGGAGGAGGAGGAGGAGGAGGAGGAGGAGGAGGAGGAGGAGGAGGAGGAGGAGGAGGAGGAGGAAATATGCGAGAGGTACACGGAGATGGGGGTCAAGGAAGAAGAAGTAAGGGTGGAGTATGAAAAATGTGGGAGGAATATGGAGGTGGTGGGTGAAGGAGGGAGAAACAGAGAGAGAGAGAGAGAGAGAGAGAGAGAGAGAGAGAGAGAGAGAGAGAGAGAGAGAGAGAGAGAGAGAGAGAGATGGAAGGAGGGGCTGGAAGGAGAAAGAGGTGGGCGAAGGAGGACGAAGGAGCAAGAAAACATCCGCAGAAGCAGGACAAGAGTATTAGAAAGAGGTATGAGGAAAGATTAGTTATGAGAGGCAAGAGAGAGGAGAAGACGGTGAAAAGAGACAGTGGCCGTAGGAAAGAGAGCAGCGGGAGGAAACCTGAAGGAGTAAAGGGAGCGGAAGAAATCCGATGGTATGAGTTGGATGAGAGAGAGAGAGAGAGAGAGAGAGAGAGAGAGAGAGAGAGAGAGAGAGAGAGAGAGAGAGAGAGAGAGAGAGAGAGAGAGAGAGAGAGAAACTGACAGCACTTCAGAAGAGCTGTGCAGTAATTGAGAAAATTACGGTAAAAGTGTGAAAGCTAAATATATAGCAAAAATCAAACATGTAAAATATCACAAATTAGAGAAAAAAGTAAAACTGTGCAAGGAAATGTATGTGCATGTTGCTGAAACGAGCTACCATGATAACCAAAATAAATAGCAAGCTCAATATATATAAGACTATGTTGAAGGAAGGACGGAAGCACCTGATCAAGAGCGGAGATAACCAGAGCGTGACTTCGGAAAATAAAATGACTGGTTTCTGTTTGTTTGATAAGGGAGTTGAAAGAGCCGGACATTTGACGAGCAGCCACACATTGTTTGGGGAAGATGTATGAGTTGTTTGTTAGCTTTTTGTGAGTGTAAACAGCAAAGCAGGTGTAGGAGTCTCCGTTACTCCTCTTCTCTCTGGCCACACCCTAACCACATCCCTTCTCGCCGCACACTATACGCACCGCACACCAGCACACTTCCCTCGCGATACGTGCCACAACACACCAACACACCTTAATACATTCTATCTTCACATTACAACACTCTTCCTTTGACACATCCCTCTCACAGCACACACCAGTACGCTCCCTCCCCTCAGTACCTCCTCAGTCATGCCACACACCAGCATTTCCTCTCCCCTCGCCACACCTCTCCCAGCACACAGCATCACACGCTGCCCCACGCGACGCCCCATCCCAACCGTCACTTCCTATGATGCAGGTGCGCCGTGATAATATTCAAATACAGACACCAATTTACGCACACACAGCAACGTCCACCTGCACTCCGACACCCATTTACACATTTAACACCCACGTACATGGCAGGCCAAGTACACCCCCAACCAACAGGTACCAGGTACACACCAGCCCCAGGTACACAGGCGGCACCCTTAATGGCGGCCCGACAGCCTCCTCGCGGCGCCTCCCGCCCTGCAAACGAGCTCATCCATTTATAATCATCAGAGGCAAGTCGAGAAATAACTACAGACTAACTATCAAGATCGTAATTACGCCATTATCGTGCACCTAACGAGGTCATTAACGAATACAGTTAATTAAGACAAGGAGATTGGTTTCTGCAGCCATCACAACTCGTAAATGGCTTCTGTATAATGTAAAAAGCGCCATTATTCGTGTTTATATACATATTCTTCCTTGTAATATGAGCAATTCTTATCTCTGATCACCGTATTCTTCCCCACAACAAGAGGTTACTACATTTGCTATGTGTTCTGCTTGAACATTTTGCTTCACGTCATGTAACATAACTATATGCGAACACTGCAGCACTGTGAAAAATTTACTATTCAAATAGTCTGATTCTCGCTATAATACAGTACCCCTCATTAGTGTGCCTGTCTGTCTGCCAGCTAACTGCTTTCACACACACACACACACACACACACACACACACATACACACACACACACACACATAAATAACAGTTCTACGTCAAGTAGCGTAACAACCCAATTCGATTCGCTGAGTCTCCCAACCAACAGGGGGGCCAATCAGCGTCGCGCCGCCCCTTCATTCTTCCCTCAAAACCCAATGATTCACTTTTCCCTGCCCGCGATGCACCAAATTGCTCTTCTTGCTCCCGCACCAAAAAGGACAAAAGTGAAAAAAAAAGAAGAAAAAAATATAAAACATCCTGATCAAACTGACACGCCAGCAGAGGAGAGGAGTAAATATTTGAGGCACCTTCCAGCGATACCCGAGGCTTGATTAACCTTATCGCAACGCTCAGGAGTGTGTGGGGGGTGGCACAGGAGAAGGGGGAGGCTGACACCCACCACCACGCCCCTCTGGCAGGATGGAGCATGAGAGAGAGAGAGAGAGAGAGAGAGAGAGAGAGAGAGAGAGAGAGAGAGAGAGAGAGAGAGAGAGAGAGAGAGAGAGAGAGAGAGAGAGAGAGAATCATATAAACAAATACAAAATCAAGGTTGTATAATGCGAAGTGACGACACAGGATGAACGAGGAGAGTGAGGACAGGATGAAAGGGGAGGGGACGGTGAAGGAGAGGGATGAAGTAAAACAGCAATGAAGACGAATGAAATGGGAGGGACAGGAGGATGACGTGAGTTTGAATAGGATTATTTAGAAATTTGAGGGAATGAGGATGGCAGGAAGCGTGAGACAGGGAAGTGAGGAATAAATGGAAGCACTAAGAGGATGAAGAAGAGGAAGAAGATTATGGTGGTAAAAACATCGGTTTCCATTAATAGATAAATCTAAAAAAAAATCTTTTCTTCCAATCTTTATAATTATACCCACACCATGTTACATTTTCCACGTATTTTTTTTTTTATATGTGAGTGCGTTCCCTCGAGATACTCCAGTATAC
>NC_087159.1:13017500-13022500 GCF_035594125.1 Scylla paramamosain
AAACGAACACACACACACACACACACACACACACACACACACACACACACACACACACACACACACACACACACACACACACACACACACACACACACACACACACACACACACACACACACACACACACACACACACACACACACGCTCGGCTCACAACCGAGAAGGCCCGGGTTGTACTCCCGGGCGCGGCAAGGCAAATGGGCGAGCCTCTTAATGTGTACCCCCCGTTCACCTAACAGCAAGTAGGTACGGAATGTAACATGAGGATTTGTGACCTCGCTGTCCCGGTGTGTAGTGTGAGTTGTCTCAGTCTTACCCAAAGATCGGTCAGTACGAGTTCTGAACTCTTTCGCTAAGGGAACAGCTGGCTGAGTGACCAGCAGACGACCGTAGGTGAATAACACACACACACACACACACACACACACACACGTCTTTCCTAGGGGGCTCTGGGTGAGGAAAGGATGGAGCAAGGTGTGAACGAGATGGCGTCACAGTTGGTGGTCATCGAGTGTTTGGCTGGGTGTGCAGGAGTTGCCGAGCCACCACACCCCCTGGCAGAGGCTGCCTTTACTCCCCTGCAGCGTGACCAAGAGGAACACACCACTACGAGTCAGCGGCGACCCTAAACACTCTACCTTCGTGGCGGATCCAACTCCCTTAATTTTAAGTTGTTAGACACAGAAGGCAGTAAAGTAGTGAGGAAGGGAAGCCGATAAAAGGCGGAAATAAGCCAACAGATTATGAGAAAATTACTACATAGAGTATAACAACTTCTAGATATTATAAGAGAGAGAGAGAGAGAGAGAGAGAGAGAGAGAGAGAGAGAGAGAGAGAGAGAGAGAGAGAGAGAGAGAGAGAGAGAGAGAGAGAGAGAGAGAGAGAGAGAGAGAGAGAGAGAGAGAGAGATATTGCACCATAAAGCTTACACCTGCATTCTGTCAAGCCGCTACCATGGATGAGATACTGAAATAATACTCTACGAATATTTAACCTTGTAATTGTTTTCTGAGCGTCCCCTTTCCCTATCTTTTCCGGTGGTTCGCTTCCCCTCGAAAAGTGGGAAATAGAATCCCTCTCCTGGTCTTGTCTCACCGGGAAGGGAAATATGCGGGCGAGGGTAAAACTGTCCGGTAATGCGAGAAAGGGTGTGGCAATAATGGTGTGGAGAGTTAATTATAAAAGCGGCCGTCACGAGCTGGTGAGCGACTGGGTAAGTGTGTTTGAATGAAGGCGAATTAGGGATTGTCCGTGCGGCGAGACGGAGTTTGCAATATTGCGAGGCCTGCCAGCGAGGTGTGTGTGTGTGTGTGTGTGTGTGTGTGTGTGTGTGTGTGTGTGTGTGTGTGTGTGTGTGTGTGTGTGTGTGTGTGTGTGTGTGTGAGAGAGAGAGAGAGAGAGAGAGAGAGAGAGAGAGAGAGAGAGAGAGAGAGAGAGAGAGAGAGAGAGAGAGAGAGAGAGAGAGAGAGAGAGAGAGAGAGAGAGAAAAGAAAGGCAGATAATAATAATGGATTTTTTCCCATCCTCTCGCTGGCTTGAGGAGGAACGTAAACGAAGATAACATAATAAAGTAGAAAGTGGGCTACAGGTTTTCCTTCCGACCCTCCACTCGGGCCCTCCGCGGGTAGAGGTGAGGGAAAGTAGCGGCGGCTGCCTCCTGCCTTCCACCTGCCATGCCTGCTGCGTGCCTCCAGGTGTCGGCCCCCAAGGAAGCTGGGTCAGGGCGAGAGGTCAGCTCGCGAACTTCCAGCACTGAGGCCTTAACGTGTCCAGTCCACAGGGAAGGAGAGAGGAGAGAACAATAACTCCTTCTCGTGGGCGTGCAACAAGCCTGGGTAGTCAGGGAGGAGGACGGAAGAAAACTGGTTACGGGTCGACGGCTGTGGAGGCCTGAACGCCACTTGTACCTACCCAGCGACGGGGTGGGTACGAGAGGCGCCTTGACGGTCACATAGTACCCTCATAACCTCCCTACTCCCCTCTCCCTCCCCTCCTTATTCCTGCATTTATTGCCACTCCTGCTGCCAGCCAAGTTCGTGGCTTGCAGATTTGCAGATGCTCATAACGCGTCGTAAAGTGACGGGGTTTGACTGCGTGACAAAGATGCACTGTTTGTAAGGTTATGTTTCTATTGGTATGGATGTGCATAATGCAGAGGGGGCGTGAAGTGAGAGCTATCTTGAAGTGAGCTTCATTGTGTGTGTGTGTGTGTGTGTGTGTGTGTGTGTGTGTGTGTGTGTGTGTGTGTGTGTGTGTGTGTGTGTGTGTGTGTGTGATTTGATTTATCTTATCAAATCTGTTCAGACTTTATATGAAAATATAAAGCACAGCTCCTCAAACATATACAGTAAACTGAATCTGAAAATATTTGACTTGAGAGCGAGGCTGGAGTGGTTTATTTGGTCGAAGTTACGCATAAAGCCAGGAGCAGCTGTCCCGACCTATGTGCTGACTATGCTACCGTGCTGACTCCCTGCTTGATTTTGCCTTTCGTGGGAAAAAAACCTGACGCTGTCTCCTCCCTGGTGGATAATTCCTATTCTGCTATGGACAACAAAGTGGAGTGCATATTCTTATTATTACAACTGGTCGATTGACTCACTACCTCACCTTTGCCTTCCCTAATCCTCTTAGCAAAGGTGATAAAGAAGCTCAGGGCTGAGCAGCGTTGCAGGTAGTGGCGGGCCCCTGAGGCTGCTTCTGACGCCTCTCTTCACGCACCAAAGAACTGAGAGTTGCCCGCTTGTCGCCCGCTACGAGGCAGGACACAAGCGCCCAGGCCAAGCCAATGCGGTGAAACTACATCAGCCCTTCCTCAGGCGCCCATTACCATTCCACCCTCCCCCTCCACCTCTCTCTCTCTCTCTCTCTCTCTCTCTCTCTCTCTCTCTCTCTCACATCTTATGTATCTGCGACCTACTGCTTGCTATTGTTGCTAATACCATTACCACCATCACCACCACTATCACCACCACAACCACGGACAGGTATTACCATGACCACTACCACACCCATGTTTGCCCTCTAAAGTCTTAAAATGATGCACGTATACTAATTACATCAACACCCGTTAGTTCTCACACACCTAGCCGCGCCCCTCCACGACCTTTGACTTCTCCCATCCCTGCTTGTGTCGCGGCAACAGGTCAGCGGGAGTGAGGGAATCCGGCTCCCGTTCCGGTTCATTATTCTACTGGAAAACTGCAAATACTGTCCAAGTTTTCCCTTACTTTGTTTTCACATCACAGGACTGCGCGCGCGCGCGCGCGCGTGTGTGTGTGTGTGTGTGTGTGTGTGTGTGTGTGTGTGTGTGTGTGTGTGTGTGTGTGTGTGTGTGTGTGTGTGTGTGTGTGTGTTTTCTTTGGGTTCCTTTGTGAGTCTCCTTCCCTTCCTTGCAGTCCTCCATCTGATGTTCAAATGGCCTGTGCTACCCTTTCCCTCCCGTTTCCTTTTCTCCGTTATTTCTCCTACTTCTTTCCACCTCATTATGTCTTCTCTCTCTCTCTCTCTCTCTCTCTCTCTCTCTCTCTCTCTCTCTCTCTCTCTCTCTCTCTCTCTCTCTCTCTCTCTCTCTCCTCCTCCTCCTCCCCTTCCCCACCTTGATCCAGGCCGTTTCATCCTTGGTCAATAAACTTCAAGCGACAAACCGAAGCTTGTTTGAACTTCATTTACCCGCCTGAGTTGCGCGTCCCAAGGAAACAAGAAAGGTTAGCTTGATTCCGCCCCTTGACTCGCTCGTGTTGATTATTTTCCCTCCTCTTCCTCCCTTGCTGTGTCTCTCTTTCCTTTCCTACTCTCTTCCCTTCCTCTGTGGCACCCGCACGCGGCCCCTGCTGGCGGGCGGTGGCGGTGAATTAGTGTTAAATATGTGCAAGTTCTTGGGGCCACATCTGACTTGAGCTTAATGTTTTCTACCGCTCGGTTTCTATTAATGCTGATCTTTTTTATTTTCTAGGCCTGTCTTTTCTTCACCCTCTTCTTGAGTTCGTTCGCTCCCTGACAGTATTCAAGATCAAGGAACGTACTTACGTAGTACATACACAACAATTATGATTATAATTTGTAAGACATAAATAAAATACATATCTCAGCTGAATAAAGTCAGTATTGTACGAAAGCTTAAAAAAATGACAGAAAAGGGAGATACAGATAATTAAAGATATAAAGAAACCAACATTAGCAATCATGTAGGAAATGTTATCTATTTCCCCGTAATAATGTTCTTCCTGTGAGCCATAACCTCGGCATTTTGTTTGTGGGCTTTTTAATGACGCCTGAAGGTGTTCTATTTCACGGAGGTTAAGTGTCACAAAACACAACACGTGGAAAAATAATCAACACGTATGAAATCACACATCACTTCACCTTCCAAGTAAAAAAAAAAAAAAAAATAAATAAATAAAAAACGTGAAGGGTTCTCCACACCGGGCTTCACAGAAACCACGAAATCATTACGGACTTAGAAATAGAAGGAGATAAGAGAAAATAGTATCTGTTCCACGGGTTCGTGCATGTGTATGTCTACTGCTGCACCTACTGACACCCACTGACAGATAAAAACTGTCAAATTTCAGACTATAAGGAATTTATCAGTGTCCTTCCTACATAAACAAAAAAAAAAAATAAATAAATAAAAAATCAATGTCAGAAGATCCCTCTCTCTCTCTCTCTCTCTCTCTCTCTCTCTCTCTCTCTCTCTCTCTCTCTCTCTCTCTCTCTCTCTCTCTTTCACACACACACACACACACACACACACACACACACACACACACACACACAGTTATAAAGGGAAAAATACTGTTTTTGCTCAGTTTGTAACCAATAAATACTTTGTATTGTTCCCCGACTTACCTGGTGGGAGCCAGACAGCAGGGCGAGGCGAGGTGGCGGGCAGGTAAGGGGAAGACACACCTGAGGCTCGGTGTTCCCAGAGAACGGCCAGGACCACTCACCTTCCTCACCTGCCAGATACAAAGTGGTTATTAGTAAAGCACTAG
>NC_087159.1:13027500-13052500 GCF_035594125.1 Scylla paramamosain
CATTCCACGAGCACAGGCTCAAGTTTTATATTTTTCAGTTCCGTGCCATAGGCGGGTTTTACATATTGATGTATTACCAGGCGTGAGGTAGCACCGCCAGCCGCCCTCCCGAGGCTCTGCTGCATATATATATATATATATATATATATATATATATATATATATATATATATATATATATATATATATATATATATATATATATATATATTACTGTCTTACAGCTATATCTGGTGAATGATTTTTTTTTCATTGAGAGTTGAAGCAATAGACACTGGGTGAGAAGACCGGGATGGCGCCCCTGTCCCGTCAAAGGCGCGCAAGGCCTCTTGGGTATTTCACTCACTTAAAAAGAAAAAAAAGGAAGAAAAAAATAACAACGCCAGATAATTTCTGACGCTGGATATTTTTACGTCAAAATGGCTTTATCTCTTTCTGAAGCATTTTGCTCTCTCTCTCTCTCTCTCTCTCTCTCTCTCTCTCTCTCTCTCTCTCTGTGTGTGTGTGTGTGTGTGTGTGTGTGTGTGTGTGTGTGTGTGTGTGTGTGTGTGTGTGTGTGTGTGTGTGTGTGTGTGTGTGTGTGTGTGTGTGTGTGTGTGTGTGTGGTTTTTCTCATGCAGCACCGCCGGTAGCGACTCTCAGCAAACTGTTTGGGGCAGTCCTGATAGCATGTGTGGGGAACAGTCTTCCAGAGGCCACTGGCTAAACCCCGGCCAGCAGGTAGAGGCCAGGTGAACGGGAACGAATGGCCAGGTGAGGATAGTGTGGCCATGTAAGGGAGAGTTGCCTGTTGAGGTGGGTCGGCAGGTAAGGGATGGAGGGAATGAGGAAGTATATGTTGCATTCTGAAGTGGTCCATTAGTTAAGACGGTATGTCGCTAGCCTGACTGGTTGTGTGTGTGTGTGTGTGTGTGTGTGTGTGTGTGTGTGTGTGTGTGTGTGTGTGTGTGTGTGTGTGTGTGTGTGTGTGTGTGTGTGTGTGTGTGTGCGTGTGTGCGTGCGCGCGCGCGTTCATTAATACACTGCACTAAGCTGGTGTGGATAACTGTAAAAGAAGTGTAGTCTCAGGAGGCAGAAATAATGAAATCCCGTGGACGCCACGGTCTTTGCTTTAGCCATTGGGTAGGGAACGGAGATTGAATAAAAAAATAGTAATTAAATAAAAAAAAATAAATAAATGAGTAATATAAAAGTAAATGGATATCAATGAAAATAAATAACTATATATAAATAGATAATACGAAGAAAAATGGTCACGACGCTCTACCACATGCACACAACAGCTTTCATTACTTTGATCATTACCAAACACTCAATACAGCGTCTTCCATTCCTTGCAGACAACATGCAAACCCATGCACCACGGATCCCGTTCCGCCTCCCTCAAATACAGATCACAGATTTCATGATGGGTAGCAGTAATTTCCTTCAAGACTAAACTCACATAGCGGGATGTGGATTCCATAATTCTAGCATCGATGAACTAAAATTCATAAAATATGGATGCATCATCCAGATATTGGACCAAACATACGTACTATCATTTCTGCATAACTTCGTATTATCATTCCTTTTCTCACTCTTAAACGTCCAGTTGTTCCGTTCTTCAAAAAAAAAAAAAAAATAAATAAATAAGTCGCGCTCAAAAGGATTCAGTTCCCTTAAGAACTAATGTAATAATTTCAAGATCACAACTATTCAGCCATATAAACAAATTTTGTACTGTGCCTTGTTCTTTTCAGATGCTATGAAGTAACCGGTTACATCAAAGTGGTGATCTCACGGGCAACATTTCGGATCCCGCGGACGGTGGCTGTTCAGCACACCATGGAGTGGCTCAACATGCAGTATCCATCTGTTTATTTTTTCGTCGCCACACACACACACACACACACACACACACACACACACACACACAGGTACCACGGGTCTGTTAAAGAAGTAGTGGAAGCTTTCTTTTCCTTTTTTATTGTCATCTGTTTGCACTACTGATGGCTACATGCTGCAAACTTATTTGTAGTGGTGGCTACTAAGCACTGATCTTTCAATATTTTTTTTCTTTACTGAGGCAGGAAGCTCCTTACTATTTTAAATGATAATAAAATAGATAAAAAGACGATGCCAATAGACATTCGACTCGTCAACTCTTCTTTTTGGCTCGAGTCCTTCATCACCACACTAGTCCAACGCTCTCTCATTTCCATTTTATTATCATGGACAATGTTCCTCTCAACCAGCTAACTGCATGCCTCCTCCGAGCGAGCTCGCGCCGCTAAACTTTCTACACATTCTCATACATTTTCTGCCCAGCACTCTAATGCAAGACTTGACTGGTATTATATATATATATTTTTTTTTTCACCTTCAGCGGTAAATTATGAAAGTATGTCTTTCCCTGTCTTTTTTTTTTTTTTAATTCAAATAATCACTTTCATTCCAGTAATGTAATGATGACAGCATGCCCATATATCGCTCACATTCAATTTCTTCATATGTGTTCGTGGAGTGTCTGTTGCAATGGGGTGGGGATGAAGGACACATTTCTGGCTTCCTTTCTCTCCGACTCAATATAAACGCGCACACACACACACACACACACACACACACACACACACACACACACACACACACACACACACACACACACACACACACACACACCAAATAAAACCATCCGGTAAAATTTGGCTCCGCGGTGGCTTATGATGATGCTTACTAAATATCAGAGTGGACTTTAGCTTTCCTTTTGTTTCAATCAAGAGGGCAGAATCTTCAGTCAGGCAGGAGTTGTTTCCGTTGCTTCACATAAAAAAAAAGTATTGTTATCTAAGAATGAATCAGAGTATCGCTCATTTCTTACACAAGGCAAGACGGTTAATGCCATCAACAATATAAGATGAATTTTCCTTTTGATGAAAGCAATTTATAGGTGTGGATCATTAACGAGCACACCTTCACACGGCAGTAGCACGCACCCCACCAGTGGCCGCGCGGTTGGAGGTAGGCAGCTCTTCTTGACGCAACTTTTTCTCTGGTGAGCTTTACCACGTGACTCAGCACTTTGGTCCCGCTAACCCGGGTGTGGCCGACCTCACTCACTCACACAATTCTTCTTATCGGTGTAAACTTCCTCAATTGTTAGTAAAAAAGTTACTCAATTCAACACACATATAAACAGACTAAAATCAACTGTAATTTGCGACCTCAAGCCAACACCAGAGTGTAATCTTTGTGGTGAAGAGTCAAAGAATGAAATTTGCAGGCCAGCGAGGAGGGAAGGTTTAGCCCTGCAGCTTGTCCGATCTTCCCCCCAAACCCTCTCCAACACATCCACGCCTCGCCCCATACACCCACGCACGCCGCTGCTTTCTCTAATCCTGGGAGGCTGGCTAGGACCGGCGGCCGAGACGGGACTGAGCAAACCAAATCCCCTGTAATGCTTCATAATGACCTGCGTGACTTGGTCCGGTCAAATCCTCGCCAGAGTTGAAGTGATGAGCACGCACTATCCTTTCCCCTGACCCCCCCTCTCCCCTCTAGGCAAGGCACTATAACTATTCTCTCTCTCTCTCTCTCTCTCTCTCTCTCTCTCTCTCTCTCTCTCTCTCTCTCTCTCTCTCTCTCTCTCTTTCGAGTTGCGTGAGCCTAAATGCGAAAATTGAAACTATGAGAATGAATGGACAGTTACCAGATGACTCTTGGATGGAAGTGGCTATCAAGAAACGTTGCTGAGGAGACGGGGAAAGAGGAGAATGAAAGAGGAAGAGGAAGTTATATATCTTTCTGTTTATATTTTCTTTCACATACTTCACCTCCAACTGACGGTCCGGTGGCAGTTTGTTTTATAAGTAATATAATTAATACATAAAAAAAATATGTTGAAGGAAAGGTAGGTAATTAGCATGACAGGTGCAGAAAAAAAAAAGGCCGAAACATTCATCCCGCCCGCATACACACACACACACACACACACACACACACACACACACACACACACACACACACACACACACACGTACACACACATACACGAAATTAGTGGACATAGTGCTTATCTTTCATATGAAAATAAGAACTCTGTTAAATTATACATTATAACTAGCTGAAGCTCTATATTATATATCCACGCACCTCTTGCTTACATGTATAATCTATCCAAGTAAAAGTCTACCTGCGAATGTTAATGTAGTAAATAACCATTTCTTGAAAAAAAAATCTCAAACATGAAATCACAATATGCTGCATAATGTGCGTTGTTAATTAGTCCAAACATAATTACCCGAAGTAACGTGAGATCAGTACGTGTTTTTGTGTAACGTTCAATATCCAAAGTGACGAAATGAGACAAAAAAAACGACCTGGCTGGACTTGACAGTATGTGTGTGTGTGTGTGTGTGTGTGTGTGTGTGTGTGTGTGTGTGTGTGAGAGAGAGAGAGAGAGAGAGAGAGAGAGAGAGAGAGAGAGAGAGAGAGAGAGAGAGAGAGAGAGAGAGAGAGAGAGAGAGAGAGAGAGAGAGAGAGAGAGAGAGAGAGAGAGAGAGAGAGAGAGAGAGGAATTACCTGCAGCTGTGTCACCTGTCACTTGACGGCACGGTGGTGGGTGTCTTCAGATGAGCGGCTAACCATAACAGCAGTCTTTCAGCGTTACGGAGGGAAATGATTTGACGAGGACAACTGGAGTGAGGGGAAATACCTGCGCTCTCTCTCTCTCTCTCTCTCTCTCTCTCTCTCTCTCTCTCTCTCTCTCTCTCTCTCTCTCTCTCGTGCTTAATAGTATTACCGTAGTTTTTCCCCCATAATATTTTTGCACCTTTCCTCCATCACCTTGCTCGTGTTTAAATCTCTTGTTTGTTTATGTGAAAACATTTACGTTTTTTACTCTTGCGAACTGTTTCTTCTTTTATTACATTTTTCATCACAATTCCCAATCTGTTCTTCCTTTTTACTATTGTACTTTCCCGTCATTTCTAATCAATCTTTTCTTTTCTTCTTCATTTTTTTTCAATTATCTCGTGCGTCACCGTTACCTTTACTTTCCTCTTTTGCTTCCCTTCCGTATTCTCCTCCTTTCACACACAGACCCCTCCTGCTCCTCCCCCCTCATCGTCCTCCTCCTCCCTCGTCATTACCGCCGGCCACTGCCTCAATACACTCATTTCTCTCCACCCACTCCACCCCTCTCCTCTTTCACCCTTAATGAATGCATCTCATTATAAAAATTCGTGATTTAGAAGCATTTCTTATTAGGAGTCATTATCGGGGAGGGAAATGACCCGCCTTGTGTCTATCGTTATTTGTTAATGGTAGTGGTGGCGCTAGTGGTGGTAGAAGAGAGGGCGGGAGAGGGGGAGGGGGAGGAGTAGGGGGAGGAGGGGTAAAAGTTGGAAACAAGAGGATGGGGTGGAGGGAATGGTAGTGGAGTGGTGCAGTGGTTAAGAGTCGTGTGTAGTTATGGTGAAGGGGGAACAGTAATGGTAATTATGGTGGTTAGAAATGGTATTTACGATGATGGATGGTGCCCTCTGTGTAATGACTTTGGATTACAGGTAATGGTTGAGGCGATGGTTGTTGTGGTGGCATTGGCAATGGGACTGGCGGAGTGTGGAAGAGGAGGGAGAAGAATGAGTAGAAGAGGAAGAGGAGAGAGAGAGAGGAGGAGAAGAGGCGTGCCGAGCATTACAGGAGAGAATGGTGATAATGGTGAAGGAGGTGGTAACAGGGTGAATGGGGTGACGCTGGGCTGGGGTGTAGAGTTGGGAGGGAGTGAGAACTAAGGGGGAGGAATGACGGTAATGGTAATGAAGAATGATGGTGGTGGTGGGGGAGGTGACGGGTGGCGGGGTATGTGTAGGGGTGGAGGTGAGGCTGCAGGGGTGGCGGGAGTAATGATATTGAGAGCAATTGGTGGTGAGAAAAGCTTGAAATCTACTCATGAAAAGCGAGAGAAACCGTCCCACCCCCACCTCCCCCACACAGCCGGATGTACGGGAGAAGGTGTAGGGTTACATACGAGTGGTATCCGAAGCACGGCATCACACCCACGCTAATGCATTGATGTTTTAATCCGCATCATCTCTCACCGCTGCGACCTTCACCCTGCAGATGAGACAACATTTTTTTCCCCTCTTCGTCTCTGAGTTTCTCGAAGTCTTGCGGATTAAAGATGACGTACATAGTATATATATAAAAAGAAAGTTTTGACGTCATCCATATCATAAAAAAAAAGTCTCAAAGACACGAATACCTCTCCGAGAAGACGGGAAGGGCGTGGGCAAAGACATAAAAAGAAATACTGGCACATAAAAGCAGCGCCTCACCATACACACAAGGGCCGCAGGGCATCCCGACCCTCTCTCGCTGACAAGCTCCCAATTTACGGGTGAACTCAACAGGAAGCAGAAGACGCCAGTGCTAGTGAATAGGGTTCGTTCCCTTCCCTTTCACCTCTATCTGTCCCTCAGAGGTGGACGGGGGCAGAGGGTGGACGGGAAGGGGAGAAAACGGAGGGATGGAGGGAGGAGGGAGGGTAACGGGTCCGTAGCTGAGTACGAATGGAGGGTACGGAATGGCAGAGTGGAGGGATGGAGGGAGGGAGCAGGGGAACCATATAATGACGGGTTGCAAGTCTTGTTTCCTGCTCAGAGGAGGGAACAAAGGGGCTGATGGAGGAGGGGCGAGGAGAATGTTGTAAGGATGGAGGAGGGAAGGGCAATAGGAGGGGCAGCGCTTAGGAAGGAAGAGGGAGGGAGGGTGGAAGGTGAGTAGGGAAGAACTCATTGGAAAGACAGACATGATGGGTGGAGTGAGAATAGCTGTAGAGGCAGATGCCGTCACGGAGAGGAAGATGGGGGAGAGAAGGAGGGGAAGCAAGGATAACGTAGGAGGGAGAATATAAAGGAAAGCATGTGTGATGGACCTACAGTTGGAAGAGAAGAACGACACGAAACGAAGGGAAGGAGGAATACGGGTAGGGGCGCCCCATATGACAAGAAAATGTACGATAGTGGTGGCAGACGCCGGGAGAGGGACGGAAAGGAGGGGGAGGGGGCAGGGGTTCTTCATGAAGGTCAGGAGGGGTGTAGTGGGGACGGGCAGCAATAAGGGTGGCAAGTGTAGGGTACGAAACAGGGGATGGGGGAGAAGGATGACCTATACGGCAGGGAGGAAGGGAGGGAGGGAGATTGATTACCTTGTGAGGGGGAGAGAAATCTCGTAACAAGTTCGTGATGGTGAGTTCTTCTGGTACAAAGAGAACCATAGAGCATCTCCATGGGGGCTGCGGGGGATGATGCCTGTCTAAACTAGTGGGCGTCTTTACTTGTCTGTTCTTTTATTTAATATTTGTATATCAAACCATTCATCCATATATATATATATATATATATATATATATATATATATATATATATATATATATATATATATATATATATATATTCACAGATAGGTAGATAGTCAAATGGAGAAACAGATAAAAAGGATAAACTCTTATTAACAACTACTTCGTTTCGATTAAAGAAAGAAACGTTCTTAGATAACAGATCAGGAAGCCTGAACACATGCATGGGAGATGCGGTGCCCAGTTTGTGAAGGGAATTAGTCTTCAAAAAAATTTCATACAGGTGCGGTAAATTGTCCATTATTATGTTACCAATAGTGTACAAGAGGAGAATGGAGCAAGCGTAAAAGTCAACAACGTTCTTTATCACAGAGGAGAAACAACAACTGTAATAATGTATAAAGGGAAGCCTCCCTTTGCCTGAGTGGTGATGACGCCGCGGTGGGGGGATGGGGGGGTGCAAAGCTGAGGAAAAGGGAGGAGCAGAAACTATGGGGCGAGTGTGAAGGCTGAAAAAAAAGAAGAAGAAAAAAAAAAAAGGATGGAGGGAGACAGATTAGTTGTCAGGTTAAGGGAAGAGGGGAAGAAACCCCTCCAGGTAGGGAGGTCGTGTAGGGTACGAATAGAGCAGGAGGAGAGAGGTAGGGGAGCGAGGGAGGCGGTGAGAGGCCATACAGGGTCCGCCGTAGACTGCACGCACGCCGCCGCCCCCCAGCTGCCAGCGCTCAATAACTTGCTTGGATGTCTAGATTACGCAACCAGGGAGGCGCTGGTCGCAAGCAGCAGGGGGCTGCCACCCCCTCATCTCGCGGCGAAAGACGAGGCACTTCATTTTTTGTTAATACAGCGCCGCCGTGGCATGATGCACGGTGATGGTAAAGAGTCATCCGAGGCGCCACTCTCGGCACGGGGCTGCAAGGTAGGGGAGGGAGGTGTTACGCAACGCCTCGTGTAGGAGGCCACATGGCGGCGGATGGGACCGAAACGCCCATAGCCCCGCCTTTGTCCTCTAGCTTTCAAGGCTGTATGGGACGCCTGGGTTACCATACAAGCCCACCTACACATCTTAATAAGCTCTTCTTTTGTCATAAAAAAAAACAAACTTTTAAAATATCCTCTACTTTCTGACATCTTGATGGCCGAGTGGGAGGTGCCCAGCGTAGGTGAGGGCGTGCCACATGGTCACAGCAGGCCAAGGAGGGAGTGTGACGGGCAGATGGATTGCATGTAGCACGCAGGAAACACATAGTAATGGCGGCCCTTTGTGTGAGTGTGTGTTGCTTGGTCTGCCTGGCCTCTCCTCCAGCCTTTGTTGCTAAGCTGCCTCGCAACGCATGCCTCGCCCCTCTCCGTGGCATACTTGGCATCCTCTTTCCTCGCGCCCTGGCTTCCTCCACCTAATATACTGGCCTTGTCTGTCTCGTTACTAGAGGCTCTTCTCTGCCCATAGCTACATACACAAACATGCACGCACGCACGCACACACACACACACACACACACACACACACACACACACACACACACACACAACACACACACACACACACACACACACACACACACACACACACACATCTGCATTATTATGGAGTTGGCTTCATCTTTCGCGTATCGTTACGTGCACATATTTCTCAATCAAATCAAAATATCCGACACTTTCATGACAATCAAAGGCGATCTTTGAAGCTCACTTTACTAAGAGTCGAGGGAAGGAGTGGGAGAGGACAACGGATGAAGTATGGAGAGGAGCAGCGGCATGTATGTGAATCTTACAGAAACTACTCTTTAGACATCAACTTTTACCATGTACATACGAGCATTATATCCTGCTTGCTTCCGTCCCATCTCCAGCCGGATCACGTGCAGCTCCCTGTTCCTCCACGTGAACCTCACCATCCTACTCCCTCCCTCCTCCCCAGGCCATAACCTCCTGTAGAAACCACCCAGGGGCATTAATGAATCAGTAAATACTACCAGCCAGCACCTGTGAGCAGCGCGTTACCAGGTCCACTGTACTGTTGCTAACCATTTACCCTTCCGCTATTAGCCTTTTCCTAGTAAAATCAACCGGATTATAAGAAGGGAAGATTATACCGTCATAAACTACTGAAATGACCATACCCGCGCGAACCACCGCCCAGCCCGGGACACACCTGACTGGATCGACCTTGCGAATCCCCGACCCAAAGCCGACCAGGTGACGTGGCCAAAAAGAGCTCAGCCAACCAATGAACAACAGTTTTGGCATTACGTAACAGCCATAGGAGGGAAGGGAAGGGCGGTAAGCAGAGGGGTTATAAAGGAAAGACGAAAGGACAAGAGACTGAACCAAGGGAAAGTGTGCAGGAAGGAGTGAAGAGGAGGAGGAGGAGGAGGAGGAGGAGGAGGAAGAGGAGGAGGAGGAGGAGGAGGATGGAGCGCAGAAAGGATGGGGAGGAGAAATTCTTGGGGTATGTCTTCGTGGGTGTCCTTCCTTTCTTTCTAATCCTCTCTCTCTCTCTCTCTCTCTCTCTCTCTCTCTCTCTCTCTCTCTCTCTCTCTCTTTGTATGTGTGTGTGAAAGAGTTCATGTGCGTCTTTCTGTCTGTTATTCCATCTAGACCCCCAACGTCTCTCTCTCTCTCTCTCTCTCTCTCTCTCTGTGTGTGTGTGTGTGTGTGTGTGTGTGTGTGTGTGTGTGTGTGTGTGTGTGTGTGTGTGTGTGTGTGTGTGTGTGTGTGTGTGTGTGTGTGTGTGTGTGTGAGAGAGAGAGAGAGAGAGAGAGAGAGAGAGAGAGAGAGAGAGAGAGAGAGAGAGAGAGAGAGAGAGAGAGAGAGAGAGAGAGAGAGAGAGAGAGAGAGAGAGAGAGAGAGAGAGGAGTCGAGGGAGAAAATAAATAATGGGAGAAAGAAAAAGAAGGAAAGCAGAAAAGAAGGCAGATAATCATATAAAATGAAGAGTATATAAGATGGTGATGAAGGACCACTACATCTTTTCCTACTATCACTCCTTTCTTCCTTCCCTCACGTCACCTCCCCTTGCTGCACCACTCCTCTCCCGCCCGCCACCACCACCACCACCACCACCATCACCACTGCACGGCTCCGCGAAGTGTGTCAATATAACTTGGCTTTGTTATTTACAGGCAAATAATGCAAGCGTTGCCCGGTAGTCCAGCCGCCTCGTGCTTGCTCAGTCACACCCTGGCCCACCGCCTCGTCCTCCGCCCTGAGCACAGGGAGCCCGCTGCCTCACCGCCACATGTGTGTGCCGCTGGGGAGACTTGAACGGGCTAATATCAAGTGAAGGAGGAATGTGAGGAATCCATCTCGAAGAACTGAATGCCTTAAAACTGATGTCATAAATTAAGACATGAATAATAACGTTACAGAGAGGAAAAAAAAAAAAAAAAGTGAAGAATCGATCTTAAATCACTTGACTCAATTACGAGGGATGTTACAATAATATCAAAGATATCACTCAAGAGCACATAAAGAAAATATTAAAATTAGACAAAAAATCAAACGAAGTAAAACAATAAATCAATGTCAGTGGATAAATCATGATTCGCAGAAAACGTCAGCAATCAGCCTGACCTAGAAATAAAAAAATAAAAATCAGTGTAACACAAATGATCAGGAAAAAAAGAAACAAGTCGTCATACAACGCAAGAAAATCACACTAAACATGCATTTCTATTAACTCGGCATTGCGTTAAAGGTAACATTATATCAAACAAAACACACAAGATTTAAACTCCACTTCCAAGGACAGAAACGTAAGAATAAAAATACAATTATCAAGCAGTAACATTACTTAACTCAGTTCCCTGTCCCATACAAATGAAAGCTTTAAAATATGTATGAGCAAAATCGAAAACACGTGTCAGGAATTTTTCACTCATCTCCTCCCAATCTGTCAATTACCAGCCATAGGGGATGCAATTATTATGTTATCAACAAATAATGTGGCATGAATAGCTTTTGGTCAAACAGCTTATGTGTTTATTAATTCATCAGCCCCATCACTGTTCAGTTAACTTTTAACCACAATGCTATTCCGCGATTTAATTACTCCGGTCAATCTCATTATATCAGTAAATAAATAAATTAAACCTGCTGATCTCTGTGTAATGAAGCATAACATTATTTATCACTCAGCGACCAGAGTCAACAAAATCTTTTCAGTCGATGATTCGCTCTGACGTCATTTTTCATCAGGCCATTATCAGGAAAACGTCACTCAAACATCGTTCAAACGGCAAACCTTTCTTTCACGCGGATAAAAAAATATCTCCACACTCTTTTTTTCATCCCAACGTTTGAATTAATTGTGTAGTGTTTGATGGCCCCGCCCCGTTCCCCTCCCCGCCCCCACACCTGCATTGTGTTGGGGTGACAATGAGGTCATGAAGGCTCTTGACAAGGTGAAAAAATTAGCTTCAGGTATTTATGTATAAATGACACCTGAGGAAGCCGTGTTCACCTCATGGGTTTATTAAAACAAACAAACGAGTAAAGTAATTGAAGAGAAAAATCACTAATACCCTCAAATTTGGTGTAAGTGTTCATTCCCACACACACACAAACACACACACACACACACACACACACACACACACACACACACACACACACACACACACACACACACCTAAACGGAAAATACACAGATTCTCTCCAAAACCAACACACCAACAAGCTGGCGACCCACACACACACACACACACACACACACACACACACACACACACACACACACACACACACACACACACATACACACGTAATAACCACACCAATCATCGGGTTTGCAACACATGAACACGTGCGAGCCAACACGGCATACGCAATTCAACACACATAAACATGCACAATTTTACATTTTTAGTGTGAACAATATTTTCATAATCCCTGTGATGAAAGGGTAAAACAGACTCTCTCTCTCTCTCTCTCTCTCTCTCTCTCTCTCTCTCTCTCTCTCTCTCTCTCTCTCTCTCTCTCTCTCTCTCTCTCTCTCTCTCTCGACTGAGAGAGAGAGAGAGAGAGAGAGAGAGAGAGAGAGAGAGAGAGAGAGAGAGAGAGAGAGAGAGAGAGAGAGAGAGAGAGAGAGAGAGAGAGAGAGAGAGAGAGAGAGAGAAACTCATGAGATGTAGATGGACTCCGTGTTGTCTTTCGGTCCTATGGTGAATATCGGCTTGCTATGTGTCCGGTGTCGGATTCTGACGATCGGGTATCGGATGTCGAGTACTTTATTTCGGGTTTTGGGTCGTGGGGGGGCGGAGGGGCGGGGAGCGGCGGGCGTGAGGCGTCGGGTGTCGGATACTGGAGGGTGTCGGGTGGTAATGTAGGGCGGAGGGAGGGTAACAATAATCCAATTATTTCATGCTTCAATCCAACACGTTTTGTATTTTGTGTGTCGTGCATTTTGCCTTCATTACCTCTTTATACCGTTTTTTCACTGCATTCTATTTCGTGATAATGTTTCCACTTTTTCTATTACACACACACACACACACACACACACACACACACACACACACACACACACACATATATATATATATATATATATATATATATATATATATATATATATATATATATATATATATATATATATATATATATATATATATATATATATATATATAGCTAAACATGGCTACACTCTATTATAACTACATTACTTTCCATTATGGCTGAGAAAGGTTCCGACAATATGGGAAAATTCTTCAATGCCGGTGCTCAGTAAATAATAAAAAGTCTGGTTCGCTTTGACATCATCAGCGCTAAAAGAGATAATATTCTGGATTCTCTTTATCCTATTCAGGAGCAAAATGGCTAAAAGAATCTCAGTTTATTATTCAAAATGAGAAATTATTACATTAAAGAACAATTTTTGGTCAATATTTACAGCATCAATAAATGACACGGCAGAGTAAAAAAAAATCACCTTTGGAATTACGAACAAACGACTACTATTATTTATGTCCCTTTCAATATATTATAATATTTTTCCCTTACGTAAAGAGTCGGTATTTTTTTTTTTTTGTCTCTCTCCTTGTTCTTGTGTAAGCGTATCTTCGTTTCTCTTGTATCTGTATATTTGTGATTTTCCATGAACACTCACATCCTCACGTCTGGCAATCCGTCTCTATATGGAGGAAACGAACGCTACTTTCCACGCATCTTTCTTGCTCGTGTCCTATTATTGTTTTGTCTTGGAGTACACCACAGTGATCCTCAGCGTACCTGAACTTGCACAACGGCGGAAGAGGATGTGACTGTGCATGTATATAGGTTAATAACAGTAACTTGGGAGCGTTTCTTTTCACATGGCAAATGCAGAGCCCATAAAACTGCATTAACTTTACATCTTATACAGGAAAAAGGCGGGGTATATGGAGGAGGTGAAAGCGCGATCTGTGTGTGTTAAGGGGACGGGTGATTTATGAAGTGGATTTGAATCCCTTAACTCGTACCCAACCATCTGTAGCTGTACAAGCCAGTGGTAGTGATGTGCATTTGTAACCTTCTAGCGCAAAACACAGGACACATTCCTTATTTTCCTACAGATCATGTGTCATTTTTGTTTAGTTGTTTAGTTGTCTTGATCGTTAGCAGGTGTTTGACTTGCCCCTTTGTGTATTTGTCTGTTTGTCGAGTGTTGACGCTTTCCCTTTTGTGTGCGTGGTGGTCCCCGTCAGGCAAGGCACCTCCCCTGCTCACCCCGCGTGTGCTACAAGCGGCCCCGGGTTCTCGTCGGCCTCAGCAAATTACAGCCTAGCCTCGTAACCTCCAGGTGCGGCCACGTGGCTCAGACAGGAGGAAGATGCGGCAGCCAAGACGGAAAGAACTAGTCAAACCTGCTGCCTGTGCAAGATGGACGGATGGATGGATGGATGGTTGGTGGTGGTGGTGGTGGTGGTGGTGATGGTGGTGGTGGTTGTGGTAGTGGAGGAGGAGGAGGAGGAGGAGGAGGAGGAGGAGGAGGAGGAAGAGGAGGAGGAGGAGGACTAGGAGGAGGAGGAGGAGTGGTGATGTCATAGGACACAAGGTGGTGGTGGTGTTGGTTGTGGGGATGATGATGATTCTGATGATGCAGGAGGAGGAGGAGGAGGAGGAGGAGGAGGAGGAGGAGGAGGAGGAGGAGGAGGATCAAAAGATGAAAGCAGAGGAAGAAGATAAGGAGATGAAGGAGGAAATGGTGGTGGTACCATTGATATTACAAGGTATAGTGATGGAGAGAGAGAGAGAGAGAGAGAGAGAGAGAGAGAGAGAGAGAGAGAGAGAGAGAGAGAGAGAGAGAGAGAGAGAGAGAGAAGGAAGGAAGGGTGAAGAAAACGGGTGATGGGAAGGAGGTGGTGGTGGTGGTGGTGGTAAAAGCACTGGAGGGTATGGCAGGAGGGGCAGGATGGGGAAGGAGAGGTGAGGGAGAGGAAGGGCAGGTAAAGGATGGGAGTGATGGTGGGTATAAGTGCTGCAGTGACTCTTTTTGGTAATAATGGGCAGGCAAGTCAGCGCGGCTCCGATGATGGTGGCGTTACTCTGGGCTCCGCGTGCAGGGGGATACTGTGGCGATGTGGGGTGTCTGTGGTGCGCTAATGTGGATGAGTAACTATGTGCGATACGAGGACGGCTCATCAATGCAGTGGTTGGCAGGGCAGGGATATATGCATGTTCACACTGACAGTATATACATTCCGTGGCTATATGGCGGTGGTGGTATGGCGTCAGGGGGTGGAGGAGTACTTTTAGTGGCAGCAGTGAATGTGGAAATACTAATTCTTTTTCCATTACTCCAATACTAATGCACGTAGAAACCTGAGTAGGAAAAGTAGCAGATGGTGTACAAATGGCGGTGGGGAGTATGGCAGCGAGGATGGCAGGTGGCAGTGCAAGGGGAGGAATGGGGAGGGTACAGAAGGAGGGAAGGACCGAGGAACGTATACGAGGGTGCAGGGGCGGAGGTATGGAGGGTACGGACATCGGTAAGGAGGGTACGGACTGTAGTAAGGGCGGTGGCGAGAGAGAGAGAGAGAGAGAGAGAGAGAGAGAGAGAGAGAGAGAGAGAGAGAGAGAGAGAGAGAGAGAGAGAGAGAGAGAGAGAGAGAGAGAGAGAGAGAGAGGAATGAAGGGAAGGATGAGGAGAAGAGGGAGGTGGAGGTGGTGGAGGAAGAGGAGGGTTGGTCAGTACGTCAACAAAGGCTCGAGCAACAATTCGTCCTCTAGACGAGCTGAGTCACTTTGTACCCCTTTCAAGTGGCTTGCCTGAGAAAATTACCTTTTTACCATTTGCTAATTACATTAGCTTCTCCTCTCTCCCACTCATTAGTCACGCCTTGATGTCCCCCGACAATCCCGCTTTACACGTACTAATAAAACATCACACCACCAACTCGAATCATTTCCCCTCCATGACCTAACCGCTGCGGCACCAAGATTAAAATAAGAAAAGATGACATGAAGTGAGAGATAAAAAAAAGAAAAAAAAAAAAGGATAAAAGCAGAGCATAGACATCTCAGAAGCCAGAACGCAAAGGAAAAGAATTGAACGATACCTTTGTTTAGCGCGCGAAAAGTTGACTCCACACCGAGCCCCGTCCATTGTAGGAGAGACGGGCTGGCGGTGAAGGTGGTTTTGGCAGCTGTCATTCTGGTTGTGGTGGTGGAGGGCAGGAGGGAAGGAGGGAGGATGGGGGATGGCCTTCGTGAATTAATGCTCTCCGCTCCCTCCACCTGCAGCTCATGAGAGAGAGAAGGGAGGGAGGCAGGGAGGGAGGAATGAAGAGTGAGGTAGCAGGGAAAGAGGAGCTGTATGTAGTAAGGACAGAGAGAGAGAGAGAGAGAGAGAGAGAGAGAGAGAGAGAGAGAGAGAGAGAGAGAGAGAGAGAGAGAGAGAGAGAGAGAGAGAGAGAGAGAGAGAGAGAGAGAGAGAGAGAGAGAGAGAGAGAGAAATCAAGCAAGCAGGTGGTGGAAAGAGGGAGGAAGGAGGAGGAATAAGGAATGAAGTTGAAGGGGAAGAAGGGAAAGAGGAAATGGGGTGGAAGGGAGAAAGGATGATGAATGGGGAGGAAGAGGAGGGTACGGTGGAGGAACAAGACGCTTTCCTTAAATCATTATTCATCTAGAATTCGGTTCTCACTCTCCTAATTTCTTACACGAATTCTACCGACGACCTTCGGGACACGAGGTGAAGATATGCCATCATTATCAGTCCACCTTCTCACAACCTGCCAAGGAGACAGAGGGTGTCGCAAGCACCATAGGAGCACACTACCATTATCGACACCTCCATGGTAAATGCGAGTCATCTATACCTATTTTCACCGCTAGAGAAACGCCTCATTACACGTCATTACCGTCGAAATCTGTCACTATTACCTCCCATGGTGCAAAAAGGCGGCCTCAAGCACTGCAGCGTCCCGTCATCACCACCACCACCACCACCACCACCACTACCTACACCGTCGCCGCCACTCTCCCTCACATATTCATCGCCGTTCATGTTCAACATCTGACCGCCGCGGACAAGATCCCGGACGCTCTCAGAAACTTCACTTTCTTTTCTACTACTTTTCAACTCTGGCAAATATTCCTTTCCTTTCAATATTTTTCTCCTCTCTACGGATTCATCGTGAGTATCAAGGGATATCCAGTGTCCAATATTCTCAGAGGGTTGCCATGCTGGGGGGTGAACGACACAAAATCACAGAGGTTTCCCCTTCAGCACCACAAAACAATAGTGCTTAAATTACACGTGAGGGACGACC
Source organism: Scylla paramamosain (assembly GCF_035594125.1). NCBI lineage: Eukaryota > Metazoa > Arthropoda > Malacostraca > Decapoda > Portunidae > Scylla > Scylla paramamosain. The sequence continues at coordinate 13,044,595 of NC_087159.1, forward strand.
AGGAAACCTCTAAGTGTGTCTGCTAACACGGTGGGGGAGGCGATGGATGTAGTAGGTGAGGCAGAGTGCGTATGTATGTATGTGTGTGAAGGGGGTGTGGATGAGCGCCTCCTCTTCTTCCTCTTCCTCCTTCTCCGATCGGAACCATCGTCGAGTATTTCCTGATTACCAGCGTCACCGTCACGAGCTGCACAATTCCGCCAAGATTACCACCATTACCTTCTCAATCTTGAGGCAAGTTTTCATTTGAACTTGTAAGTCAACTGCGTGGCGCTCTTATACTTGCGCGTCACATGCATTAGGTGACGCTATTCTGTTCACCTGTATCACGCCGAGGAGCGTCACGACTCGGCTATCCGTCAACTGCTCCTTGCCAACTCTGTTCAGTATTATCGGGTTCTATCGTGCCAATTTCCATCAAATCTACTTTTTGCAGAGTTAATCTCTCTACCTCCCCTGCAGGAATATCACTGCACCATGACAATGAAAATCGCCTTCTGTTTCCCCTTACTGTGGCTTTCCTTCCTTCCTGCCACAGCTCTCCCCGCTCCTCGAGCCTCGCCCTACTCTTGCCGCCAGCCCGCCACTTCCCGTCGCTCACACACTCAACAAATGCTGCTTCTGCCCAGTATCATGGATGCCACAGAAGCACCACAAAACGCGACCACGATCCGACACAACAGTCTCCACCCAATGCCTTTCCGCCAGCCTCGTCCCTCCCTTACCCACCACATTTCACATTGTTCACTCATGAAAATCACCGTACATGAATATACAATAAAATTCCTGCAACGCAGGCGCGATAATGCTAACACACACACACACACACACACACACACACACACACACACACACACACACACACACACACACACACACACACACACACACACACACAACTATAAACACGTGTTACAAAATTCACAAGCGATGCAACCTTTCGAAGACGTTCAAAACTTTTAAAAAGAAAAACAAAATATTCTCTGTCTACCAATACCACACACAAACAAACAAACAAACACACACACACACACACACACACACACACACACACACACACACACACACACACACACACACACACACACACACACACACCTTTGGTTAAAGGAGGAATGAAACTGCCATTATATTGGCGAAGAAGAAAGGAACTCTTTCGCCTCCCTAACAGGAACGCAGCATAATGGGGCAGCAGACCATCTCTAGCACACTACGGTATCAAGGAAGTATCAAGAAGGTGCGATTGCCATCATCTTCCCTCGCAAAGCATCATTTACTCCAAAGACCTCTGTGTGTACTTGGCAGGGAAGGAAATGGAGACGGAGGGGAGTGGATGTGGAAGGAGAGGAAGCGGTAGGGAAGGGGTGGATATTGAGGGCACTGAATGGTGAGAACGGGAAGAGGGGTGGAGATGGCGAGGCAAAAGACGAGAGCCTGCATGGGAATATTGCCGAAAAATACTACAGTAGGGCCTGAAGAGGGAGGCAATGAAAAGATGAGGACGTGATAGAGAGACGGGATGTGGAGGCTGCGGCAGACAGGTGAGAGAGCGGGGAAAAGCAAGGCAAAGAGAGAGAGGAAAGAAGTCCTCGCCCCAGACATGTCGAGAATATCCTTCAGAAAGTTAAAAAGTGTGGATCTTTCCTTTTCTCCATTATTACATTTGGATTTCCAACATTTCCTACGCGCTTACTGTAAAGGCACGACTGTCAAGACACGCTAGTTCAGAGGTCAGCGTTTCCTGCCGCACAGAACGCGTCAGTAAGCCGGGTGAGGATGATAGTCCTTGCTTCCCCCGTGTTCTCAGCTCCACAAGCAGATGTATTCAGGTCAGAAAGTAATCCATGCCGTGTCCTACACTGCCGACAGTGGGAGGGAAAGGGGAAGGAAGACGCGCGTTGCAAGGATACTCTCTGCACGCAAAGATAGTGTATTCAAGTCATCTGAAGCTAAACTGATTAAGTGGAGAGAAATTCACGATAGTGAAAGCCCAGAGCCATACTGCTTGGAAAAAAAAAAAAAAAAAAAAAAAAAAAAAAAAAGTGTCACTGTACATCACGACATTGAGATACAAATGGCGTTGCCGGACACAGTAAATAAGCAGCTTTTTATCTATCTGGCGACACCTAGTGGAAGCGCCGCAGGATCCACCGGCTTCACTTACTCGTCGTTTTCGGCTCATGTGACGGAATACTCGTATGTGTAGTTTGAATATTGAATCGGGTTCCCACAGCGGGCGAAAAGAGGGAAGGAGAAAGAAGAGGGAAAGGTGAAGAATAAAAGAAAGCTTGGTATTTGTGAGTTTGGCGGACCTGCCACCCTCCCGCCCTGCCTCTCAATCCGCCACATCGACCAGAATTAATACGTCCATTCACACGTCCCGGAGAATAAGGGACGATACCCACGAGCTGAAAGTGAGGTCAGATTTATGGACGTCCACACCAATTCTAATATGTGAATTAAGGGCAGATGAAGTCGTATGTATCAAAGAGATAAGTGTTTATGACTTACTTTTTACGTCCCCGGCAAGAGTAAGAAAGCTCAGGTCGACCTCAAACTGGCCTGCCTGCATGCCTGCCTGTCTCCGGGCGCCCTGGTGTGTGCCGCCGACTTTCTAGCCTTCAAGATACTATTCTTGCAGATTATATCCTACGTGTCCGTTGGATCTCGCAGGTAGAGATTAGTCAAGCAAGTTTTTTGGGCCTCGTCATCCTGTCTCCATCAACTCCCGACAAAAATACTACAGACGTTGTCTCCCTCTTCCTCCTTTTTCTCTTTCGTCCTCCTTCTCAATTTCTATCCTTAGCAAGTCCAATGAGCACTTACCGCCAGCGCCGCCTGCCGGGGGGATGTGCGCCTCTTAGAATGGGTTCTTCTCAAACACTTCACAAAAAAGCTGGACACTTTAGTATGTTAATTACTAGCTCGGATCACATGTGCACTTGTCTCCACGGTTATCAGGCATCACTCGCGAGACACGAAAGACTTAACTCTCGGTGCCAAAAGGAGCCATGGAAGCTGCTTGCTGTGTCACACTCTTCTAAGCTAAGGGCGCGTCACTTCCCTTATAGAGTCAGTTTGGTCCCCTGCAACGGAAGGTCATCCTTAACACGACGTTGGTGAATCGGCTTTGTAACTTTGTGCTGTCACTTCCAACGGTAACCACGGCCTTTTGGGGGATGGGGGAAGAGGAAGACGTGGACATAGAGATTGTAAGATCTGCCTCCATTCCCTTCTACCTCTCGACACCTAAGTCACCCGTCCTCGAGTACCTCTGCGTAGTGCTGAAGATCACAGGAAATTAGTAACTGATAACCATCTAGTTGACTGATTACAATGTAGGGTCACAGCAAGTAAGGCAGTGAGGCTGTGCCCCGCGCTGCTGAATAGAATCGCTGCGGGGAATTGTAGAATACGTTTCTGCTCTCTAAGGTTTCATCATATTAATTTTTTACATGATACCAAAACCTATTACAGCGTTCTATTTTTTGCAGGAAGGCCGAATAAAAAACTAAGGATTAGGCCACTAATTCTGATAATAACTATCAAATAACTTTCGCGACGCTTTGGAAATCCCGAGAATAACCTCCAACAGTTACTGGGCAGCGGATGGTATTGCGCCCAAAGATCTTATCGATACGGAATTGCCGCCTCGTGGAAAATATCTGCAAAATAGTACATCCACATTTCGTCCTCTTTAGCGGGAAGCGAGCGGAGTGTGTTTGCTGTGCTCCGGGCGGCGAGGACGGCGGCGGCCCATGGGAGGAGTCACCGAAACTAGTAGTACCTGTCCGAGGCCTAGATATGTGGAACTTGTACCCGACCTTCTGGTGCCAGCTCACGCGTTAGCCTATTAGACAGGTAAAACAATGTGAACCACAATGGCCGCCCGCTAAGTAAGGCTTTCGTCCCCACATAAGTGCATGAATGAGCCGCTCAGTGATCACTGATCTCCTCCAAACAAAATGCTCCGTGACATCGTTCTCTTATACAGTTGCAGCGATGCGTTGCCTGTTTGTGTGCAGATGACTAACACAATGGCTCCCGCTTTGAGGTAATAACTTAAACTTCTCGGAGAATTTTACAAGTCCCACGACATGACGTGACATTACAAAGTCTATTTCTCTGGGACGTAGCACAAGATCTTGAGTTCAAAAGTGGAGGCGAGGAGCAGCGATGTAGCAAGAGATCTTGAGTAGTCTCGTTGGCTGACGCGACGAGGCGAGGTTGAGTTTACAGCCGTCATGTGATCCAGTGACTTACACTCCCACAGACTGATGGAACAGGAAGGCGTGACGTAGTGCTGTAGCGTCGAGGAAGCGAAATTATGGTAAACGAGGGTTGAGATTGATGTGTCTTACGGTTCGCTATAACATCGTGTGTGTGTGTGTGTGTGTGTGTGTGTGTGTGTGTGTGTGTGTGTGTGTGTGTGTGTGTGTGTGTGTGTGTGTGTGTGTGTGTGTGTGTGTGTGCGAGCGCGCCCGCGCGAGCGCGCGAGAGCATATTTGTATGTATGAATTTATATTACATAAAGCGAACCTGGTACAGTTGTGATGGACATCGACAATTATGGTGAGGAGCTAATAAGCTCACTATGATGCTGATGCATGATAGAGGAGGAGGAGGAGGAGGAGGAGGAGGAGGAGGAGGAGGAGGAGGAGGAGGAGGAGGAGGAGGAGGAGGAGGAGGAGGAGGAGGAGGAGGAGGAGGAGAAGGAGGAGGAAAGTTCAGTACTGCGTGGAAGAGTGGTAAGTGGAGTGGTTGATGCTGTCGGTGTGGGCGTGAAAGACGGGGTGAGGGTGGGGCTAGAGGGGCGTGGGTGTGAGAAGTGGGAGAGGGAGGGGTGACTGTAGCAATAAAAGCAAGTCGGGCAAGCCCTAGACTGGTCTCTCTTGACCTTCACATATTCCTTTCGGGAATTTCCAAGCAGTGCTTGACACAGTCTCTCTCTCTCTCTCTCTCTCTCTCTCTCTCTCTCTCTCTCTCTCTCTCTCTCCACTTATCATTATTTACTTGTTTACTTTTGAAGAAGTATTCTTTGCCTTTATTGATACATTTGTTTTTCTGTTTGTGTTTCACTGCTTTGGGTGTTTCCTATCTGGCCGCCTATTATCCACTTTCAAGCTTCAAATACTGAAGCACAATAACATGTATACATATGATTCGTGTGTGTGTGTGTGTGTGTGTGTGTGTGTGTGTGTGTGTGTGTGTGTGTGTGTGTGTGTGTGTGTGTGTGTGTGTGTGTGTGTGTGTGTGTGCCTACTCGTACAAGCTTTATTCAGTACGTTATTCTACTGATATAATATCAAAGACCTTGTGTCACTATCTCATATTACCTTAAAAATATAAGAAAGAAACACCTGATCGCCAGAAGCACATAAAAAAGTGAGAGGTGTGGTGCATGAGGCCGTGGTGTTGTGGTGGTGGGCAGGGTACGGTGACTATGATGTGGTCTAGCACTGTGGAACGTTGCACAGGGGAATGTGAGCCAAGAAATGAATTGTGCACAGGAGTATGGGTAATGCAGGATGAGGTGATATGTGGCAGCCGACGAGAGTTTGGCGAAAGGAACAGTCAGGAAGGGATGGGATGAGGTTCAATCTGTGACAAGGTGATAAAACGTAACATAGTGACATTGCGAGTTGTGATGTGGAGTGACAGGGGCGTCTGGGGAAAGGAGAAAGAGTAAATAATTATGTACTTTTTGCGCAGCAGAGAGGTGATACTGCAAGGGTAGGGTGCGAATGAAATGATAAAATGGATGGCATGAGTAGCAAGTCCTATATGGTGTTGGGTACAGAGTGACATTCGGGGAAGCTAAATAAGATTAACTAATATAAAACATATTTTCTGGCCAAGTTACGACTGTCTTTCTCCAAAACTCATGAAGGAACAAAAAGTAACGTCTCCCTCTCATTACAGAGAATCTAGCCGTGTAAGGCATCGAGTTCGTATTGTGTACCAATCGATTATTTAACGCCAAGTTGCATTACGAATGAAATTTCTAGTACGAAAACTTGTTATCACCTGTAATTGGAGTGGATTTTTGGTGGTTTGTAATGAAACACAAACTTTTTGAGGAATGTCTCACTAAAAAAATTTTCCCACGACAACTTAACTCGATTTTTCGGTATGATATTTGGATGAAGGGTGTCGACCCCTTCCTACCAGAGACCTCCCTCTCTCCCTCCTTGTCTTTTCTTTTCTCCCTCCCATCCCACAACCTCCCTAACACGGCACATCTGCACATCACAAGAAAACAAACACCACACCACTGGAATAACTATGAGGTCTCGAATACGACTATATTCGTGTCGGCTCCCTGTGGGTCACCAGAACGCTACTCCTCTCCTGCCAAAGGTCGGAGGAACTTGAACCCTTTCCTTGGATAAACACATTCTGCCTTAATGCAACTTAACTTAAAATTTCTGCAGATCTGGGTCTTCTTCCTTCCTCCCCGGAGACAGCGAAACCTACCAGAACATAAAACTCATGACAGCCTAACACCGTCCTATTCTTGCACACCGATAACACAACACTCCTCGCCGCCTCAACAACAGTTATCAACAAACCATTTTTATAGCTGCTTGTATTCCACTCTCTCTCTCTCTCTCTCTCTCTCTCTCTCTCTCTCTCTCTCTCTCTCTCTTCTTGTGTCCCAAATCTGGATGATTATCAACCCCTGACTGCTTTAAAGCCATCGTACTTAATCTTATCATCTGCCACAGTACAGACAGCGGAGCGTAAATACAAACACTGTACGTACCAAGGAACCACAGCCTCGGAGAGAAGGAGGCAGGGAGGGAGGGACGGGGAGGGTTATGTAAACAAGTGGATATTTCTCTAGGGTGTGGGAGTAGTGGTGGCAGCAGAGTGTTAGTTGTGGTGTCGTCACGGTGTGGATTGTACGGGTGCCATTCCCTGAGTGAGAGAGAGAGAGAGAGAGAGAGAGAGAGAGAGAGAGAGAGAGAGAGAGAGAGAGAGAGAGAGAGAGAGAGAGAGAGAGAGAGAGAGAGAGAGAGAGAGAGACAGAAACGGGTGTGCGTCGGTTTATTCCGGGTATGGGTTGATATGCATGGAGTCCTCTACTTATGGATCTACGACACGTGCGAGTCCTTGGGCCACGTCGGTCTTTTGTAATGCTGTGTGTGTGTGTGTCTCTCTCTCTCTCTCTCTGTGTGTGTGTGTGTGTGTGTGTGTGTGTGTGTGTGTGTGTGTGTGTGTGTGTGTGTGTGTGTGCTTGTTTTGATGTGCACTCCCTGTATAAACGTGTTGTTACGCCTTTTATTATTTGCTGGCTTTCTACAGAGAGAGAGAGAGAGAGAGAGAGAGAGAGAGAGAGAGAGAGAGAGAGAGAGAGAGAGAGAGAGAGAGAGAGAGAGAGAGAGAGAGAGAGAGAGAGAGAGAGGCAAGCAAGCAAGCAAGCAGGTAAGCGAGCAAGCAAGCAAGCAAGCAAGCAAGCAAGCAAGCAAGCAAGCGCGCACACACACACACACACACACACACACACACACACACACACACACACACACACCAATCAAGACCCATAATAAGGGGGTGGAAGGCGTGCCTCCATAGAGGAAGGGAGGGAGAGCGAGGTTCACAGGGCAGCCTCAGGCAAACCCAGACTTTGTGTGGCATCAACTTTACTCTGCTCCTCCTTCTTCTCTGCTCCCCCATACCCCCTTTCCCCTCCATCCCCCTTCCCACCTAATCTTCCTTCCTCTCTTCCCCACCTCACTTTATTCCTCTCTCCTCTGCTCCGTACCTCCATCTTCTTCCCTCCAGCACCCTCTCTCCATATTTTCCACTCCTTTCCCTCAGTATTCATCCCAGTTTTAGGTCTTTTAGGGGTAAGTTATTGCAGGGGCGGGAAAAATGGCAATAAAATGCCTTTAGGTCATTA
>NC_087159.1:13057500-13060000 GCF_035594125.1 Scylla paramamosain
AATAGAAGCACAGAGAATGCTGAGAGAGGAGCGGACAAGGTGAGGATAAGGCTAAAGGGCGGGTTGGTAAGAAGGGCGCTGGATAGGGGAAGAATAGGCAGTGTAGTGACGTTGGTGGTGGTTATGGTGGCTGTATTGACGGTGGAGATTATAGGGAAGTGGCACGTGAAGGTGATTGCTGCGGTGAGGCAGGGGCCGGGAAGAAGGGAGGAGGGGGGAGGGTAGGGCGACGTAGGGGAAGGAGTAAATGTTGTGATAGAGATAATGGAAGAATTGATGATCGTGATAAGGTTTTGCTTCGACAGTAAAAGGAATGAGGAGGAGGAGGAGGAGGAGGAGGAGGAGGAGGAGGAGGAGGAGGAGGAGGAGGAGGAGGAGGAGGAGGAGGAGGAGGAGGAGACACAAAAGGAATGACAGGATAAAGAAGAGGGAAAGGCGATGGAGGGAGGCAGGGGAGGGCACAGGAGGTCATGGGGATGACATGCTCTGACCTGACCTATACATTGCTGTACTCAACATGTGCGTAATGGAATCGCTTGATATCCAGCCTTAAATTGCAGTTTATACGACAAGGTGATTACGATCTTAGCTTCAATGCGATAATGAGCGAAGAGAGAGAGAGAGAGAGAGAGAGAGAGAGAGAGAGAGAGAGAGAGAGAGAGAGAGAGAGAGAGAGAGAGAGAGAGAGAGAGAGTGTGTGTGTGTGTGTGTGTGTGTGTGTGTGTGTGTGTGTGTGTGTGTGTGTGTGTGTGTGTGTGTGTGTGTGTGTGTGTGTGTGTGTGTGTGTGTGTGTGTGTGTGTGTGTGTGTGTGTGTGTGTGTGTGTGTGTGTGTGTGTGAGTGTGTGTGTGTAAGAAACATGAAAAGATAACAATATAATGGAAAGGTAATGAGAAGAAGAGTGTCAAGAATGTGAGGGCGGGGCGAGTGTGTAGGGGTGTGTGGGCGGAGCTAATGTGCGGGCGTGTAGGCGAGCGGAGAAGTGGGCGTGGCGGCAGGCGTCTGAATGCAGGCGTGTAGGGAAGGCAAGATAGTGCGGGCGTGTGGGCGCGTGGGCGGGGCGGTGTGCGGGCGTGCGGGCGGGGCGGGTGAGCTACGTCTCCCCACCAACCAGATGGCAAGATAAGGCAGCCCCACGCAGCATCCTTTAACAGCCCTCCTCCTTTCCTACCCCTGCACCCACTCTCTGCTTGCACCCACCCTCCCATCATGTCCCTAATCCCCTCCCTCCCTTAACCCCACATCTCTCTCTCTCTCTCTCTCTCTCTCTCTCTCTCTCTCTCTCTCTCTCTCTCTCTCTCTCTCTCTCTCTCTCTCTCTCTCTCTCTCTCTCTCTTTACTCCCCCTCCCCCCACGCCGTGCCTGCAAGCTCTCTCCCCGTACGAGCCATTAAAAGAGACGCTGATAGAGGCTAGAGTCCCTTCCCGACTAGGGTGAGTTTGCACACTACGGGATGCGTAGAGATGTAGCGGGCGACCTAAGGTAAGGAGGAGGAAAGGGGGACAGGAGGAGGAGGAGGAGGAGGAGGAGGAGAAGGAGGAGGAGGAGGAGGAGGAGGAGGAGGAGGAGGAGGAGGAGGAGGAGGAGGAGGAGGAGGCCATGTAGCAAGCCCGGGGAAGGCCACGGAGGAGCTGGAGGAGGAAAAGAATAAAGAGAAGAAAGGATAGGAGAGGAGGAGGAGGAGGAGGAGGAGGAGGAGGAGGAGGAGGAGGAGGAGGAGGAGGAGGAGGACGAGGGAGAAGAAGCAGAGAAGTAGGAAGAAGAGATGGCAGAGGAGGGAAGAAAAAGAAGGAGAAAGAACAAGTGGAGGATGAGAGGGAAAAGAAAAGTAAGGAGCGCGAGGAGGACGGGGCCTGAAATAAAAGGTGCTCCTAGCAGTCCTCGTGAGCCAGCAGGAGACACAAAAGCGGCAGCCCTATACAGCTCCCCTCGAGGCTATGCGGAAAAACAAAAACGAAATGTTATAAAATCAACAGCAACACTTCCTCCTCCTCCTCTTTCTCTTCCTCCTCCCTCTAGCACTACCCTTGCTCGCAGAAAAGAAAAAGCAAAGTACTGTTGTGTGCCTTCTCGGTCTGCACTACATACACCATCAACAACTACCACTACTACATACAAGTACTACTACCACCTCTACTACTTCTACTACACGTTCCATAGACGTAAGATAACAATAGAACGAGACAAAAAAAAAAGAAAAAAAATCCAGCCACACACACTCACAGACATGCAAATATACACATACACACACACGTAGAGATGGACGCACACACAAAAATAACACGCTTCTCTTTCCGCTTCCATGGCCAACTTAAAACCCAGAGCGAGGAGGTTCCGCGAGCAGGGCCGAGCAGACGCGATCAATGTGGCAGTACTTGCGAACCTTCAGACGACCCTAACCGAGCCTATACGAGAAGGCAGAGGGGGGCGGGGTGCGGGAGGAAGAGATGGAAGGGACGGTGGGCGGGGTGAGGAAGGCGGGGAGGAGATGGGACATGAAG
>NC_087159.1:13065000-13067500 GCF_035594125.1 Scylla paramamosain
CAAGCAATAAAAACCGAAACAGCAGAGACAAAAACAACAATGACAGCAGCAAAGAAACACAATAAAAGGCAGAACAGGAGAAGAAAGAAGGGTGGAGGAAGAGGAGGAAGAGGAGGAGGAGGAGGAGGAGGAGGAGGAGGAGGAGAGGAGGGGTGAGGAGGAGCAAGAGGCGTGGCGGAGACAACTTACGATCCAAGGGACAAGAAAGGGAATGACTAGAAGAGGGGAATGACCGCTAGAGGGAGGGGGAGGTAGGCAGGTAGAGGTGGGGAGAAGGGCGAAGGGGGAGGTAGAGGCACGTCGAAGAATTATACGGCGGTGGGGAGAGGAAGGCGGGGAAGGACTGGTTGGGGAAGGGGAGATGTGGGGAAGGGAGTAGGAGGGAGAGAGAGAGAGAGAGAGAGAGAGAGAGAGAGAGAGAGAGAGAGAGAGAGAGAGAGAGAGAGAGAGAGAGAGAGAGAGAGAGAGAGAGAGAGCAAGCTGCATTGGACGAGAGGCGGGGAAGGAAGGGGAGGGTGGGAAGGAGTGAGAATAGGAGAGAGAGGGAGAGGGAGGCAGGAAAGAGGAGGAGGGAGGAGAGGGGAGGATGAGCCCTTGGGACATGAGGGATTAGCCAAGGGAGAAGAGAAGGGTCTGTGGAAGGTGAAGGTAGTGGTAGTGGAGGGAAGAAGACGAGGTGAAGGAAGGCAAGAAAGAGAGGAGGAAGAAGAGGAGGAGGAGGGATTAAATAAGGATGGTCAAGAAGATTTCGCGTGTGTGGAGGAGGTGATAGAGGGCGTGAGTATTGCGGGGGAAATGAAAAGTAAGGGAAGATACCGACGAAAATGAGATTGTGGCCGCGTAAATGTGTGGGAGCTGTTGTGATGGAGAGAAAAAAAAGTTATACGAATAATATGAGAAAATTGGGAACCAGAGGAGAGGGAAGAGAAAAGGATTATGACACGCTGGGAGGAATGAGGAACAGAGAGGATGGAGGGATGGTGGGTGGGAGAGAGGAGTAAGAGATAAAGAAGGGAGGGAGAGGAAGGAGAGGGAAGGGATGTTGTGATCATGTGAGGCGAAGAGAAAGGGGTGACTATGAATTTTCAGTAGAATTACCTTCCTCCCCCACCTCCACTGCCATCACTAACCCCCACTGCCCCCTCCACCTTCATTATGACCACAAACACAATACAACACGCTATCACCATCAAGACTGTCAACAACAGCGGTGACCCGTAACAAGTGTAATGAAAAGGGGAGAGAGAGAGAGAGAGAGAGAGAGAGAGAGAGAGAGAGAGAGAGAGAGAGAGAGAGAGAGAGAGAGAGAGAGAGAGAGAGAGAGAGAGAGAGAGAGAGAGAGAGAGAGAGAGAGAGAGAAATCATCATCAGCAGCAGGAGGAGGAACAATACTCCTCCACCGCCCACGCTGTATTACGTATGCCAATGTCAGTCCACCTCAAGATGCGTCGCTTCCTTTACAGGAAAAAAAATACTAATCTGTTAAGAAAAGTTTCTCTCTCCCTCCTTCCCTTGGAGCAATGCAGCCCTGCGTCCTTGGAGGCGACGTCAACAAGTGACATCCAAAGCATCCAGCAGCCAGCCAGCCAAACGGGCACAAAATGTATAGAGAGAGAGGGAGAAGAAGAGAGACACTTGCATGGCGCTCAAGTGACAGTCGCTCCGGCGGGCCCTCAACCCCAGCCTCGCAGTTGCCACGCAGGAATTATCAGACGCACCTCATTCCATTACGTAAAGCGCACACATTGCCTTGAAAAAAAAAAAAAAAAAAAAAAGAGAGAGAGAGAGAGAGAGAGAGGCGAAGAGCGGGCGGCAATATAGCTCCCCGGTAGCGGGCGGCACAGCGCTATATACGTGGCGGAACGAGACGCATAAATGATTTGTCTCAGCGGCGGGCCAGACGCGATCAATGCGGCGAGGTACTGCAAACGTCGCGGGTACAAAGAGAGAGCGAGTGGACCTACGGCTGGGGAAATGGGGTGACGAGGGGCTGTGTAGGGGACGAAGAGAGGGGCCAAGGTATGGGGAGACGAAGAGAGCGCCGCTATGGGACGAAGAGAGGCGGGCCGGCCGGTGGGGGGCGGAGTCAGCAGGTGACTGACCTTGAGACTCCCGCGCTGTGGCCGTCAGAGCTGCTGAGGCCGATGACGAACGCTTCAGGCTCATGTGGCAAACTGATGAATCACGGCTTTTTGTGTCACCACATAGGGAACCCTCAGTCGAGGAGACATAGCCAAAAAGACGAGCAAATAAATATACGCTTGACCCTGAGGCGATTCAAGGAAGGACTAAGAATCAAGGAAGACATAAGCAAGAAGACTAAGATGAGATGACGGTTCAGGCAAGACGCAAGCAGTGACAGTGACCCGGCAAGGACTATGAAAAAATTTAACTAAAGGGAATGCAAACCATAAATGGTGACGTTTAGGGAGATGGGAAATACTATTATGTTGGCAGCAGGAGAGGGAAGAGGTAATGGCAGGTGGGGTGAGAAGGGGCG
>NC_087159.1:13077500-13107500 GCF_035594125.1 Scylla paramamosain
TTGAATGCGTATACCAGCAAAGGAAGTATGAGGATGTGAAAAATGTGTATTCTGTTTTGTACTCAGTCATAGCACAACCTTGCATACAGCTGCATATAGTACATTCAGGTTAAGGACATCACGGGTGCTAAAATAAAGGACATCGACCAAAACTATCTGAAAGCTTGAGAACGTTGGAGGCGGTGCGGGGCAGGGCGGGGCAGCCGGGTGGGGGAGAGGTGGGGGAGTGAAACGCGGGTGGCGCGCGCCGCAGACTTGTCCTAGGTCAGGACGGCCGCTCACCTACTGGTCACTCAGCAGTCAACCTCAAGTGACCTTTACTCCTTAGGCCCCAATACATCCAAAACAGTTTCCGTTTGCAACAAGATATGCAGCAAAGGTGTACATGACACACGCGGTCAATCACGTTGAAAAAATACAATAAAAATAATGCGAAGTGTTACATTCTCATACCGGTTCTGAATGAATTTTTTTTTTTTCAAGTTATTCAATTTTACATTTTAAAGTTAGGATCATCACAGGTATTAGCAAGGCTGACTGGTATCATTCACTGCCTCGGAATATCGCAAAATCGTGTGGCGCTACCTATAAACAAATGCTGAAATTTTCACATTTTATGCTGACTTCAGTAAACCCAGTTACATGCAGAGTGAGGCCTGAACTGCTGCTGCTGCTGCTGCTGTATTTGTGTGTGTGTGTGTGTGTGTGTGTGTGTGTGTGTGTGTGTGTGTGTGTAAATCTCTCTCTCTCTCTCTCTCTCTCTCTCTCTCTCTCTCTCTCTCTCTCTCTCTCTCTCTCTCTCTCTATATATATATATATATATTCACACACACACACACACACACACACACACACACACACACACACACACACACACACACACACACACACACACACACACACACACACATATGAATATCATGTTTAATTCAATGTCGACTGTAAAGTAACAAAAGGCCATAACGCAGTAACTGGACATAAATCAAATAGACAGATAGATAGATAGATAGATAGATAGATAGATAGAGAGAGAGAGAGAGAGAGAGAGAGAGAGAGAGAGAGAGAGAGAGAGAGAGAGAGAGAGAGAGAGAGAGAGAGAGAGAGAGACAGAGAGAGAGAATGAAAAATAATATCACTGAAGGTGCCTCACACCGCATCCCCGCACACTCCACCAGAACACGTGAGTGGGTACGGTTTAGCGCGCAGGCGTGCGAGCATGCACGCACGCACACGCACACGCACTCACTTAGGCGCGCACACACACACACACACACACACACACACACACACACACACACACACACACACACACACACACACACACACACACATACACGGACACATCGCCACAGAAGAATGTGGAGGGGCAAGGCAGGTCCGTGACGTTCCTAAAAGCTAGGGGGATCGCGGTTCAGAGGATGTTATGCAGCATTTTAACCGACGTGTACAGCTCCAAGGAGGCAGAGGGCGAAAGGGAGACTGAGAAAGAGAGAAAAAAAGGGTATAAAGAGAAATAGAGGCAAAGATACGAGAAGAGAAGGAGGGAAGAAATTGCAACACCGTATGTAAAAGAGAAGAAAATCAGAAAATAAAAGTATGAATACGATGTGTGTAAGAGAGAGAGAGAGAGAGAGAGAGAGAGAGAGAGAGAGAGAGAGAGAGAGAGAGAGAGAGAGAGAGAGAGAGAGAGAGAGAGAGAGAGAGAGAGAGAGAGAGAGCGTGTGGGTGAAGGAGGAAAGGAAAACGGTACAGAGAAGAAACATTGACAGAAAAGGACGCAAAGGCAAAACGAAAAATGCTATGTTGACATTTTATAGAGAAGATATCAAGAGGGGAGAGAAAATGAGGGAAAAATACTCAATAAAGTGGAGGGGAGGACTACTCGTAAGGGGATAACAGAACCTAAAAGTATAGGCAAGAGGGAGGGAAGGAAAAAAGGAAGAGGAGGAAGGTGATGGTGAGCATACAAAGACTAAAGTAAAAGACTTAAGACTAAAGTAAACTATTAAAAAGTGGTGGTACCCTGCCATCCACCATCTTCACCAACAACGACGATTCCAGTAGTAATAATAATAATAATAATAATAATAATAATAATAATAATAATAATAATAATAATAATAATAATAATAGCAGTAGTAGTAGTAGTAGTAGTAGTAGTAGTAGTAGTAGTAGTAACAATGTAAAAATTACGACACGAACACACTTTATCTTCTAGGAAAAGAACAGAAAACTATAATCCAACAAATGGGGACACACACACACACACACACACACACACACACACACACACACACACACACACACACACACACACACACACACACACACGGGTTCCCCAGGTGAGTGAGGCAACAAGATTCAGCGTGAGGCCGCTACCGGGTGCCAGACACTCTCTCACACACACGCCTCTCCAGGACGTGCAGGGTACGAAGAGAGAAGACTTGGGCGAGGCTGTCCTTGGCCGACGCACTTGTGCTCTTGTGACGGGATCAACTTGAGAGAGAGAGAGAGAGAAAAAAAAAAAAAAAGACGATCTTCCCGATAGATCTATAAATAAATAGTTATTTTAGGAATAAAAGGAGTGAAAATCATGTTATGACTCGTAATGTAGTTATGTAAAGCATTTTTAGTGACAAAAATAGACGGAAGGCGAGTATGGAAGCATGACTGGCAGCTTAAGGGAAAGCATGCCGCGGGACACGTGACAGCCACGCCCATGACTCAAGTCTGCTGCTGCTGCCTCGCCGGCCGAAGGTTCTACGCAGCTGCTGATACATTTTCGGTAAGCGTTCCTATTGCAGTCAAGGTCATCCACGTGAGGGGGAGAGCGGCAGGAAAGCGGCGGGTGGGCGGGCGTGAGCGTGGCCGCTGCGGCTCGTCAAGGCAACGCCGGTGGGGAGCTGCAAGCCTATAATCACTAGTCGTCCGTGATCAATAAAACTTCCCATGCCACGGACGACTACATGATGGAAACAAGGTCGTTTCCGGTGCTAAAACTATGCAAGCAGTTTTTATTGTTGGCGCTACTAGTTGGTGTGCATGTGAAGGAAGTTCAGAATGAATCGGACAACCACTGGGATGATAATGTAGGGAAGGGGTTAAGAGCTATTAGAATGGCCAATGAGGAAAGACTGAAGGAGTTGAGTTAAGCCTGAGATGAATAGTAAATCCTTAAATATAAGAAAGTCCATCAATTATATTTGCAATCTTGCGGTAAGCATACCACAAGGTTGTTGGGAATGAGGTGTCTCGGAACAATTACTGGCATTATGTGATTCAACTGCGTAAGATATGGAAGAATATGAAATAAGAAAAGTAAAGTTTGATGAAAAGGGCAGAGCTATGAAAAATAAATAAATAAATAAAATAAAGCTGATAATTATGAAACATTAGACGCAGTGTTGTAGGGAAGATATTGATATGTATAGACACATTGTACATAAAAAGCAAAAGGAGCACATAGACTCAAGGTCCTAGTGTAGTGAGATAGGTAAACCTGGACGGAATAGCGTCGTGCCTGACACCTTGAAGCGATGTACCAAGTGGTCATTATGAGTATGTAAGATTGGTGTCAGGTTATGGTGAAGTCCTATGAAGACAGACGTTGATTATTCATTGAAACATAAATTAAGTGAGAGTACAATGAAAAATCTCTAAAAATGAAAGTAAAAGTAAAACATAATGGGACGTGTGGCAGTGAAACGAAGGGCAATCGTCTGTGAACGTTGTTTGTTTTCTCATTTGTTTGTTTGTGGCGTTGCTATTTTTTGCTGGTTTCTTTCAGTCATCAACTTGCAAGTGAAGGAAAAGTGACGGGTACGAGTACACAGTTTTTTTCTGGATACTGATGGGTAGTTACTGTGTTATAACATTATGTACGTAATATATTTATTGCAGTTAGCCTTGTGTCCCTGTCATCGGCAGAGAACAATCTTAATACAACTCGATTGCTCTCCTTGAGGTGGTCAGTCAGTAGCCTGCCGCTTCCTTTCGTGTACGTAACCCGACTTGGCGTGGGGAACAGGTTTTGCTGGTGTTACTCTTTCAGTGTTGTTTGCTATGATGATGTTGTTATTATTATTACTGTGATTACTATTATTTCTGCGTAGGTAGTGGCGGTGGAACAAAGGAAATTATACCTTGCGTTACGTATTATGATTGCGAGGCTCATGCCCACACGGTCGGGCGTCAGGTGTCGTTGTAGTATCTCCCTTATCTAGCTTCAAGGGAGGGCACATCCCTGCCGCAGCTCAGCCTGGACATAACCTAGTGAGGGCAGCCATTTCCAAGAAAGTAACAGCTGAGCTATAATATTTTTTAATATGCACCACTAATGTTTTTATGATGAAATGACGATTACAAAATTAGCTCTTCTCACAGCTTTTCTGCAAACTATAAACTAATATATAACGATCAGCGGTGCTGAACAGGTTGTCTGAGGATCTTATTCTATACTGTTGCAAATATGAAACAAAACAGCAAGTAAAGTAATGATTTATGATACACAACGAAAAATTCTTGTGTCTGACACAGGACACAGCGGAAGACGCGTCAGGTTCTCCACGGCTCAGGCAGTTAACAAAAAGAGGTAAGTAGTGCCTCCAAGGCGAGATAAAAAAAAAAAAAAAAAAAAAAACATCAACGGGAGGCGGAGCAGGAGACAAACTCGGCCTTTGCAAAAGTAGAGGAGGCAAAACACTTACATAGATTAATAAGAGAAGAGGATGCTATATGAAGGGCACCAATGAATAGCATCCCTTCACCTGAAATGGGACTGAAGGATATATGAGAGACGAGGCACGACAACAAACACAAACCCCGCCATTCACGCCTCGCGCGGTAGAGAGAGAGAGAGAGAGAGAGAGAGAGAGAGAGAGAGAGAGAGAGAGAGAGAGAGAGAGGAGAGAGAGGAGAGAGAGAGAGAGAGAGAGAGAGAGAGAGAGATGTAAAATAAACACTTTCCAGGATTGTAGTGAAGAAAGGGGAGGGCAAGGACCCCGCTCCAGGTTTGGGGGTGGCACCCGACCTCTTTTCCTTTTCCTTAAGACGCTTTTAGGAACCCGGAAACAGTAGCGAGATGGGAACGAAGAGAGAAGAGTCCCCCACTAGTGCCTGGGCCGCGTCGTTACTACTGCTGCAACTGCTGCCACGAGGGTATGGATCTCATGCTTCCAAGGCCTCACACGAGCGTCGGCAGTGGCAGCGGCAGCGGCGGCGGTGGCGGCACACGGCGAGCACGAAGAGAGCCGCTAGTACGAAGAGAGATTTCGCTTCGCTGTATAATGATATTGTTAATTGTTGACAGGTTGGTGGCGCTGTACTTGACTGGAAAGGGGAAGATGTAGCAGACCCTCTCCCCTCCCAGTTCTTTTTTCATGCCCTTTTTGCTTTATTTTCACTACACTAGCAATACTCGTTACACTCTAGGATGAAGATACTTTGAAAAGTATGATGCGCTCTGTTACGCCTCTTCAATGTGAGCTGTGCAGGATCCCATTGCCGCGAAGGCATAAATAACACACGAGGAACTGATAACGGCAGCACCACGCCTAGTCTGATCAGAGACGTGCACGCCATGCTTGACACAGGCCGGAGCACAGGCCGGCACTCATCCGGCACCACTTCCCTCAGTACAAACAGCCTTGGCACGGTTCACTCTGCCTAGAATAATATGCCGCTTTGAGCACTTTAGCCCCTGTTAATTAATTACGCTTAATGACCTTAAATTTGATCAATTAGCACAGTGACTGGAAAATAAATGGGCTAGATAAATTACTGACGCCTGAATTATCATAATCTTCCCTCTCTTTTGATGATCTCATTTAATTAAAATTGCCGACGCAGGACATCACTAAAATGCAACTAATGGATCTTAGCAATTAATCACAAGGCAATCATCCCGCGACCCGTCCCGTGCAACCCCCCACCTCCTGCCTGCTATCCGCTCCCCGTCCAACGCCCACCGCCCCCTCTTCCTCTGCTCCCGCTCTCCCGTCGCCCCCTAACGCCATCCCTACACCCGGGACGACCAGCCAATGAGGACGAGGGTCTCGGGTGCTCTGAATTATGTAAGGAGCGCTGTGAGTGGCCTGGGAGGAGGCGAGGTCGACTCATGACCCTTTCCTCACACCAAGACGATGCTCTCTCTCTCTCTCTCTCTCTCTCTCTCTCTCTCTCTCTCTCTCTCTCTCTCTCTACAATACACACACACACACACACACACACACACACACACACACACACACACACACACCAGTCTTTGCCACCCACTCAGCTTTCCTTTTCCTGTATGTCTTCTTTCATCTGCTTTATGTATTCTTCTTTACCCTATGTTTGCTGTCTTATGTTCTTCGGGCTGCCATCTCTCACTGTTATAACGCTTCTGCTCCTTCCAGTTTTTTTTTTTTCGCTTATCTTTTTCTTCGTCTTATTGTCTTCATGGTTCACGTTCACATTGCTCTTCTTCCTAACGTGTTCCATTCACCGTGTTTCGTCTCTCTTCAAACCTTTTCCTCTGTGTTTCGTCTATGTCTCATCTTCCCATATCGACATATTTATATTTATTGATCTATCTATCCGCCTATCTATCTCTTTATTTATTCACAGGAATCACTCGGGAAATTCATCTGCATGCGGGATTTTGTGTGTTTTTCTCCTTACTCAGTTTCCTTCTCTAGTCACTTATTCATTAACTTGCCTTCATCCTAAATTACTCATCATGTTTGTATTTTTCCATCGCACGCTCACTCTTGCTCTTTTATTATTTTTTTTGTTATTTCTTTCTCTCTAGTGTTTTATATAATTTTTTTTTTCTTCACTTGTAAACGAAATATACCTTAATTTTTTTTCTTCTTCCATTGCTTTATTATTTAAGTAGTGTTGGTTTTGTTATTTAATCTCTCTCTCTCTCTCTCTCTCTCTCTCTCTCTCTCTCTCTCTCTCTCTCTCTCTCTCTCTCTCTCTCTCTCTCTTCCTTCTCCTTTCACACTTGTGCATCGCCCACACCTCACATCTACCATTCCTGCATGCAATCTACCCATGGGTCTAGAAGTGTTTACCAATTGATCCAACTCCTCAGATTGGTCTATTACATATGCATACTTATTTCTTTATAGCGTGGGGATCCCGGCGAACACTTGAGGTTGTTGACAGAAGTGTTGCGAGTCAGAAGGAGGGGCGTGGCGAGGCGTGGAGGTGCAGGATGGGAGTGGCGGTGGAGTAGAGAATGTGGTGAGAATGTTAGGGGGTGGCAGGAGGTCGTGTGGCGGTAGAAGTGAGTCAGGGAGTGAGAGGTTACCAGTTACGTACTCCGCCGCAGGTTGCAAGCCGCAAGGAGCACTGATTCGCTCCACTTGCGGTTACCGGGATGCGATTAATTGGATTACAGGCGAGGCAAAGGAAATAAATTTCATTTGAAGATCGCAAGCAAGGTAGGAAGGATTTCTCCTGGCGGGGAAAGACTCTCGCTTGAGTGTAATATCCGCTTACGAGTGGGAAAAAAGACAATAATTTTTGAGACATCAGCATTTCATTTCCTCTTAAAACGCTGGTTTGGTATATTTTATATCTCTTTTCCTCCAGTATCATTATGAAATTCAATTTTAATTTCTTGTATCTCGCAGATATTAACATTTCATTGTAGCGTGCTTCAGCGAAACCATATGCCGTTGGTTTGACAAGTGAGTATTACATATGAAATTACGCTGAAGCTCATGTGACACTGAGACGGACGTGTGCTGCGACGGAGATGGACTCTGACGCACGCAGGAGCGGCAAAGCGATGCAGACAACCACACGCCAAGGACGACATGGGTAAGGCACACTTCCCCATCAAAAGAGAGGAACATGATTCTCTAAGAAGAAAATCTCAAAACGAATGTTATAAATGTCAAGGACACAACTGGGTGGTAAGCTAATACATAAACTGTCCTTATTCACTTGAAATGAAACACGAAATTAAAATAAACTTGGATGCCAGTGCCTTCTCCATAGGTGAAGGATACGCCTCTTAAATATGGGAGCCAACCTGGAAGTAAAACTGCATAATGGTGGCTATATTGAGAAGCCAAGTTATACCCAACTCCTGCACGTAAACTAGATTAGAACTTAGAGAAGAACTTGATAGTTTCAGGGATATGGGGGTAAGGGGGATATGCACAGAGAGAGAGAGAGAGAGAGAGAGAGAGAGAGAGAGAGAGAGAGAGAGAGAGAGAGAGAGAGAGAGAGAGAGAGAGAGAGAGAGAGAGAGAGAGAGGAGGAGAGAGAGAGAGAGAGAGAGAATACCAGCATGCAAGTCAAGGAGCAGAGCAGGATACACGGCACCTGGTATAAGGCGAGTTTGGAGATAGAAATATTAATTAATCGCATACGAATCAGCAATCTTAATATCATTATGAAGGATGGTGTGTTAAGGGAAGGACTGCAGGTGGTTTGTGGGAGGTCGAGATAGATGGTAAAATTCTCCGTTAAGGTGTTACAGTACCTTCCTAATCGTAATGCAAAGTGTACCCCCACCTTCCCCGGTGTCTTGGATGTGTCCCATTCACATCGTCTTTCTATTTCAGGTATCGTTCACAAGGATCAAGAGATCGGCACGTGGCGCTGCAAATCTCGACACTGCATCACGGCAATCTACTTCCTCGTGGACCAGGCAGTTGTTTTTGCCAGTTTTTTTTTTTTTTTTTTTTTTTTTTTTTTTTTTTTACTTGTGACACCTTTGTTGGGCTAATCCTTTGCCAGCCGATCCCAGGGTAGTGTTGAGGGGTGCTGTCTGGCGCTGCCCCACCTGTCGCGGTGATCGTGCCTGACGGGCGGGGTCTGCCACTTGTCCTGGGATCCTGAGTGTTTCTAACGTGAATGGGAAGCACCAGTGACTTCCTCTTTGCATTTACTTTTTTCCTTTTTTCTACACCCAGAGTAATGTTTTTTTTTTTTTTTTTCCGAGGAGCATTTAGTCGCACCGGTCTCTTTTTGTTGTTGTTGTGGTTGTCGTGAAAACGCTCTGCTGATAATTTCAACGTCCATGAATCTTGTTAACAACGAAAAATAAAGTAATTCATTTGTAATATTTCAACGTAGGCGGAAGTAACTAATTAGTATGTATTTTAATTCACAAACAAATTTTTACAAATAACCTTCATCATTTCCCGCCGCTGCCTCCAACTCTTTGGAAATACTGTGTTTCGCTTCCTTTACCCTCCCATCACTAAAGCTTAAAAACTGAGTGGTCTGTATATCATTACCTCAAAAAACAGTGCTAGTTGCTAGACTAAATTACGTGCAGCTTCGTCAACATAAAGACTTCATAAACACAGTCGAGTTTTCTTGTTGCTTCTGAGCTTCAAGCTTTCTGCCCTCGACTTCACCTGTGTGATGCAACACGTGCGCCATGAGTGATCTGACGGTAGAAAGAAAAATACTTCTCAGGATCAGTAGTGTGTGAAGAGATGAAGATAACCGACATTTTTTTTTTTTATAAAAGCAATGAATGTAGGTAGCAAGTATGAGTTGTCTTTTACTTTTTACAGCTAATGAATCATTACATTATTAAGAAGCTGCATTCTTTTATAGCTGCTTGGTGAAGAGGTGCACTCTGATTTATCATCTCATATTCGTGTAAGTTTCAAGATTTTATTACTTGTAACTATGCTGATGTTTCTGGTCATTAGTACCTGTGTCCTAGAGATCATTAATATGAGCAATGCTCTCTGAGACGTAGCCGCTGTAATGCTAATGGCACCATCATGATGGACCTGATAGAAGTCTTCAAGTGGTATAAGGGTTATAACAAGGGTAAGTAAAATTCTTAGGATCAGCAACCAGGGTAGAACAAGAAATAACGGTTCAAGCTTGAAAAATTTAGGTTTAGGAAAGAGATAGGAAGAAATTGGTTCTCAAATAGAGTGGAAGATGAGTGGAACGGACTCAGTAATCATGTTGTTAGTGCTAGGACATTAGGGAGCTTTAAGAGAAGATTAGACGGGTTTATGGATGGGGATGATAGGTGGAAATAGGTAGGTATATTTCATACAGGGACTGCCACGTGTTAGCCTGGTGGCTTCTTGCAGCTTCCCTTATTTCTTATGTTCTTATGTTCTTATGTTCTTATCATGGAAGGAGAGGACACGGTGAACGCTCAAAAGAGGAGGCAGCGGTGATAGCCATACTAAAGGCGTCTGCGTCCTTCCTCTGCAGTGCCTCTCTTAAACTCGCTTTTACCCGTCAGTTCCAGCGCATGTTGCTGACGTGTGGAATCATGTTTACAGTGACTCTCAGCGGTTACCTCCCCCTCCCCGCGCTCTGCCACTTCACACTGTTCATTCCGCCTCCTGTTACTCAATCCACCCTACAAAGCCACAGCGATATGGGGAGATAGAAAACACGAAGGGTCATCTTGCAACGCTTGGCCGATTGACAGAAATGACTGGCAGTGTTAACTCAAACCTTCGACCACACTACCTATTTTCCCTACACCGTAAACACTTCACGTTCCACATGCTGCCGATACCTTGCCTGTATAAAGTGTCCTTGCAATGGAAATGAAAGAATAAAGCCACACCGCGGGACTACAGCCCTTGGCGGCGGCAGCGGTGTTCGTGCCGACACTCCCCTACACACCTACACAACATATTTTAATTGTTTTCTCTTGTAGCCTTTTGTATGTCATTTTGCATTTTTCCAGTCCATTCCTCACTGTACAATTTGCGAAACATATTTAAAAATCGGAAAATACATGACAATTGATATTGAGGAATATTACTACATCTACCAACCCTTTCCTGTGAATCAAAGGCGGACTAATGCTACACCAAGGCACACATATTCCATTAAAATACATATATAAATGCGGTAACATTAATATTCTATTACTCATTCGTTACCATCATGATCCTAATACACGGACATGCCAATAATCCTCCAGTAGAAGTTTATTTATAGATGTAAACCAGGTGCCGTTTCTTCAATGGTGGGGTGTGACGTGCAGCAGCTGCTTATCACTCAGCCAGCACGAAGCGCCGCGCCCTCCACCATGTCACGCATTAGCGAAGAGCAAACTGGGAATAATTCAAGCAAAAACCAAGAAAATGCTGACAAAAAAGAAAAAGAAACTTACGGATTAATCCATTTAAAAGTTTCCTTCTATATATAGAAAATATAAATAGCAAGATGTGTATTAATAACCTTAAGCAGGATATGGCGTGAGTATATTTATCCACTAACCCTCCGCCTCCCTACACATTGACGTAGATACCTCTGAATCACCACTAGCATTTCCCTTATTGAAATGACTTTCCCGAGGATGACGTCGCATGGTAAGAAAGCATGCCAAGTGAAAGCAAGAGTGTGAGGGTGGATCTGTGTTCCACAAGTGTTACATATCCATCTAGGGCAACAATCAGGATGCTACTTTTAGAACACAAGAACACAAGAAAATAAGGGAAGCTGTAGGAATCCGTCAGGCCTACACGTGGCAGTCTCTGTATGAAACATACCTGCCTATTTCCAGCTGTCATCCTCATCCATGAATTTGTTAACTCTTTGAAGCTCCACAATAGAGGTCAGCAGTAAAAGCACGCTAACAAGCAGCTGTCCTCACCATAAGCAGACTGGGTATTGAACAGCTAACAGCCTTTGTGTGCTATACGTAGGAACTACTGAGAACGCTTACTTTTAATATTCTGCCATCGGAGGACAATCTGGTAAAGTTGTTACCATGGTTTGATATTTTCTGAGAGTACAATCTTATGAAACGAGGCTCATTAGCGTGTACTTCAACTTGTGATCGAAGAGTAATTTTTTCCAGTAACTTGCCAGTTTGTGAAGATGAAATTTCTGAACATGAAAAACAATTGGTGGAGGTTAGGAGAATAATTGTTGTTGAGCAAGCAAACTACGTTGAGGTGTGATGATTCCTAGCTGACGTAGGAAACTTTTAAAAAGAAACCGAGATATTAACCAAGACGTAGGGTTTCGTCATCCAAAATAATCTCCATAAACACCCTCAACATCATTTGAAGTCAAACGCTTTCCTAAAAACTTAAGGCGCGGTAGCACCCAGCCTGTGTATGGTGAGGGTGCTGTAGTGAGGTGGAGAGGGACGGCAAGAGGGGACAAAATGGATGAGGGAGAAGAGAGAGAGGACCAAAAATGGAGGGATGGTATAAGAGAAGGGAGAGTAGAAGGGGAGGAAATGGCAAGAGCGGTGAGGGGAAGGGGGGGAAGGGCCGGTGTAGGTATCTAGTGGAATGGAAGGTATTAGAGCTGAGTGGAACGAAGTAGTCTATATTTCAATACGTTTTAAATAAAGAGAAAAACGCAACTGGGTTAAACCTGTATTAATGGATTAAAACATGATTATGAAATGAAAAAGTGTTGCCGAATTTAAATGATGGAAAGTTCACCGGTAGTGTTGATTTGACATCAACATGCGTGTCAACATTAAGGGAACATTTAGCCAAAGTATCCACGGGCTCGGCAGCACCTACGTGTTTGTCAATTAACATAGAAAATTACCATGACGTATACAGCGCGTTTCGTAATTATTTACAAAACCTTCATACTTAATTTCATCAGATTACTTATGCAGCTCGCTGGTATTTTGTAGTCATTTCTGTTCTGCTACACGCGCGTGCCGGTGTGAGTGAGGATGAGCCTCGCCAACCTGAGATTCGTATCACATCTTAGCGTCTTCAGTCTGCATCCAGGTTTATCATTGTGAATGGAGGAAAATGAGAACGCAGAGGAGAGGAAGGTGAAAATTAAGATGAGGAGAGACGAAAAGCGGGCACGAGGAGAGGAACTGAAGAGAGACGAAGGGATGAGAGAGCAGGCAAGTGTGGGGGAAAGGAGGAAAGGAAGACTGTGACCGGTTACATATCGACCGTAGAGTCAAGAGGTTATTTGACCAAGCTAGAAGAGGCCACGGTCAACAGAAGATGAACCACTGGGTGTATATATATATATATATATATATATATATATATATATATATATATATATATATATATATATATATATATATATATATATATATAAATATATATATATATATATACACACCCAGTGGTTCATCTTCTGTTGACCGTGACCTCTTCTAGCTTAGTCAAATAACCTCTTGACTCTACGGTCGATATGTAACCGGTCACAGTTATATATATATATATATATATATATATATATATATATATATATATATATATATATATAATATATATATATATATATATATATATATATATATATATATATATATATACATATATCATCCTCATGATAATAAGCCGAGATGCTTATGAAGCTCTGAGGGGAGCAACATCCGCGCGAAGGATGGGTTCAGAGGCCTCGAGAAAATGCTTAAGAACGTTTCCCGCAGCCATAGGAGCGTGTCCGATGCGGTCACGACAAAAATCACAAGCCAGGGACGTGAGCAATTTTCTGGAGATCAACTTCCCCGTGTCACTTCCCTTGCCACTAAGCTGCAGGAACATGCCCCTAATGATGTGATTTTCATCTCCTTCCACTGAGCACTAGTTATTCTATCTCCCAGTTTACCACAAACCCGCTAACAAAACACACACACACACACACACACACACACACACACACACACACACACACACACACACACACACACAAGCTTTGTCACGTCCTCGCGCAGGCAAAGCGAGGGGTGGTGATGTGGGTGGATGCTTGAGCTTTACGTGTCTCAAGTCCTCGTTGGCAGCTCAAGCCATCCTGCTGCGTCACGTCAGGGATGTCTGCTGACGGTCGGTTAGGCTATGTAATTCTGAGGTCAAATGTAACTCTACCAAGTGCCCTGCAAGTTTTTCCTGGTGAAATCTGAGGGTTCCGGGATCCCAGGGCCTCAGAGGCACGCTGCTTAGGGGAGCAATAAAGAACCGGGATATGCAAGCAGGATGACCGGTAATCATACTTTGAGCAATGAATACGCAAAGAAGGAATAACAACAAGAAACGATAGGAAACTAGCATTAAGAAAAAAAAAAAGAAGGAGGAGGAGGTGGGTACATACTTCGGACTCTTGTGAGATCCTCCGTGCCGCTACTGACCCGGCACAACAGTGTTTCAGTTTGCTGAGATGAGGGCGACAGGAGGCGATATCGACGCAGGGTGAAAGGTGGGAGACTGGGGGGAGCTGCTGCTGCTGCTGCTGCTGCTGGGCTCGTGTGGGTGGCGGGTTGGGGGGCCGTCTTCGTACGGGACTTCTTCCCAGTTCGGAGATGAATTACGCGGCGCACACGTTACCCCTTCTAACCTGCTGAGTACCTCTATAGGGGTGAATCTGAAATGCATCCCTCTTACTCTCCTCCTCGACGTGTATGCATCATCCAGGTGAACAGTGAAAAGTCGGCGCGTGCTTACTGCGGTGAGGAGGCGGCAAGGGATGGAGAGGCACGGGTTGAGGAGCGCCAGGAATGGTGAGGAGCGAGGGCGAGTTCTACTTGGGACACTCGACATCCTTTTGAAATATATGTGAAAATATGAGGCAGCAGGTACACATATTTTTGCTGCTAATTAAAACAGAGAAAAGTACGGATGCTGTGGAACATGAGCTCTTCCTGGGCGGAGCGGGGCCAGGCACGTGGCAGGCTGCGTGGCCTGGTCATGCCCCTTGTCCCCCATCCCCCAATGCACACTTTCCTCCCTTACCTCCTCTGTTCTCTGCAGGCGCGCGCCCCTCGCTTGAGCATCTCTAAAAAACGGTCAAAGTCACAATTTGTAAATGAGAAACACGAATGAAGCCGTAAATGAGACTTAGAGTAACGTACCGGAGCAGTTATGAAAGTCTCTCTCTCTCTCTCTCTCTCTCTCTCTCTCTCTCTCTCTCTCTCTCTCTCTCTCTCTCTCTCTCTCTCTCTCTCTCTCAGATGGAAAAGAGGCCATAATAAAAAGAAAAAGACAGATGACTGGCATACAGAGCAAAACCTTAGGGATCTAATTATCTTCTTACATATCTCATGACATCTATATTCTCCCTTCACTTCACCCCCCAATTCTCTCTCTCTCTCTCTCTCTCTCTCTCTCTCTCTCTCTCTCTCTCTCTCTCTCTCTCTCTCTCTCTCACTCTCTCTTCCGCCAAAAACTGCGTCGTATCCCTTGTCATCCCCCTCCGTCCCCTCACTGCTGCCTCCTTCTCCCCTCTTTCCTCCTTCCCTCTTGCTCCAAGCCCCTCCCTTCCCCCGGCACCCTCAGCTCCTCTCGACCTCTCCGCACGCGTGTGTGGCTCTGGCTTCGGCGAATAACTCCCGCGTTTCTGGTAAATGAAAGAAAGTCGGGTCCAAAGAGAGGCGGGCGCTCCTTCGATCCTATGGGCGGGCGCAGCGCTGCTCTGGGGGGCGAGGGAGAGAGGGCTAAGGCGGAGGAGTGGAGGTCGGGGAAGGGGTTATCTGGAGAGGGGAGGACGGGGGCCATCGGGGGAGGAGCCTTGTGGAGAGGGAGGAGTGGTAGATGGCTGGTGGGAGGAAGAGAGAGAAAGAGAGAGGAAGGAGAGGAGACTAGTGGGTGCATGGCAGGCAGGCAGAGAGAGAAGGAGGGAGGGAGGGAAGGAGGGAGGAACGACCAGCAGCGTGGAGAGCGGAGGAGGGAGGATGGCAAGAAGAGAGGGAGTAAGAGAGAGAGAAATAGAGAGGAAGGACGAAGAGAGTACTGCGGAATTGGCTATAGGGGGAAGGAGGGGACATAAGGAGGAGAAAAATGTCTTCGGGGTGAGGACAGGCACCTCGACATGGGCAAAAGGGGAACATAAGAGAGGACGGCTGAAGAAAAGCGAAGTGCAGGGAGAAAGAAATGGAAAAAAAAGTATAAGGATGAGTATATAATCATTCCAGAGAGAGAGAGAGAGAGAGAGAGAGAGAGAGAGAGAGAGAGAGAGAGAGAGAGAGAGAGAGAGAGAGAGAGAGAGAGAGAAAGAAAAATAGAATGGGGAGTGGATAAAAAAAAGCTGAAGAAAACGTGACAGTGACCCGAGGTAGAAGAACATTAGTGAATTAGAAGAAAGACCTAGGTTGAGAAAAATTAAGTAAAGCTGACACTGAGTAAAAGAAAACTTACAATACATGTCCTCAAAGAGAGAGAGAGAGAGAGAGAGAGAGAGAGAGAGAGAGAGAGAGAGAGAGAGAGAGAGAGAGAGAGAGAGAGAGAGAGAGAGAGAGAGAGCATGATATTGGAAGTCACGTTTGGGTGACTTGCAAATTTCTGGGTACAAAAATGCACAATATAGTACAAAATAAAGCGAGGAGGAAGGAGACTGGAGAGGGGGAGGGAATGAGGGAGGCGATGAGCGTCTGAAGGAGGGAAGAGGAGGTGGAGGAGGGCAAGAGGAGAGGGGCTGAGCGGCAGGGGTCCAGGAGTTGGGTTGGGCAGGGAGGATGGGTGGGAGAGAGCCTTCAGGAAAGGAAGAGGGATAGAGGAGGAGAAGGAGGAGGAGGAGGAGGAGGAGGAGGAGGAGGAGGAGGAGGAGGAGGAGGTCTGGGTACATTCTAGAGAGTTTTGGAGAGGAAGGAGAGAGATGGGATCGTTGGAGGGGGTTTTAAAAGAAAAGGGAGGATACGACTTTCTCGGCCCTGGAGAGAGAGAGAGAGAGAGAGAGAGAGAGAGAGAGAGAGAGAGAGAGAGAGAGAGAGAGAGAGAGAGAGAGAGAGAGAGAGAGAGAGAGAGAGAGAGAGTGAAAGAGGTAAGACGACATGGAGTAGGAGAAGAAGAGTGTGCTTTTGAGGAGAGGCAAAAGGGAGCCGGAGAGAGTATGAAAAGCTGGGAGAGAAAGTTTATGGTTAAAACGAGATGGAGAATAAAAATAAGCTGAACGTTGGATGAAAGGGAAAATAAAATAAGCATGCGAAATGAAAGAGTGACTATAATGAATATGGAGAGTGTGGAAGACGCGCAACATGAGAACGAAAAGCAGGAAAATGTACGTTCCATATCAACCACGAAACTGTCACTCACTGAGGGCTTCACGATGAATATAATAAATAGTTAAAATTAAAAAAAAAAGAGAAAAGTAAGAGGTAGTGAATGAAAGAAGCATAAAAATCAGTAAGAGACAAGGGAAAACAATCCACACGCAGAAAATAAAAAAATCATCTCGTAAGTTAAAAAAAAAAAAAAAATCTGTCACTGCACGCGTCAGGGAGATGCGAGATGCTATCCCTCATGTCAGAATGTAAGAAGTGATATAATAATGAAAAAGACGAGGAGGAAGCTTGAAAGGTCAAGGAGCATGTTCTGGCTACCTAACAGCCTTCACTTCCACTCTATCTTTGTCCTCTCTCTCTCTCTCTCTCTCTCTCTCTCTCTCTCTCTCTCTCTCTCTCTCTCTCTCTCTCTCTCTCTCTCTCTCTCTCTCTCTCTGCATGCATACACTACATATATATATATATATATATATATATATATATATATATATATATATATATATATATATATATATATATATATATATATATATATATATATATATGAATTTATGTATGTAATGTATATATGCATGTATGTATGTATGTATGTATGTATGTATGTATGTATGTATGTATGTATGTATGCATGCATGCATGTATGTATGTATGTATATGTATATACTCACATATACAGGTCGATGATGCGAATGTCCAACATATGGAAATAGCACCGCTGATTGGGATATCTGATCACACGCAGGACTGGCTTCTCGCAGCCAGTTTGTGTGCTGAGTTATTTCTGAGACTCCCGGACCCTACACTATATCTACTTCACCTGCCAGCCATTACAAGTCCAATACTAGACAATGGCCTCTCCCAAGCTTCTCCCTGAGTGCCACTGTCTGCTAAGTTCCGTCTGGGAACCCTTCAATCCCGTATCCTTCTCTCTCTCTCTCTCTCTCTCTCTCTCTCTCTCTCTCTCTCTCTCTCTCTCTCTCTCTCTCTCTCTCACACACACACACACACACACACACACACACACACACACAAAGTGAAGCCAGTACTTTGTTCCATCTAATATCTATATCTAAAAAAAAAATTGATCTTTACTATTGATCTTTAAGTATATGTACATCATATTTAATTATGTTTTGCTCTGTTACCGACGTTCATCTGTTCTAACCGACATTGTCGCTATATTCACCAACAGGTCACGGTAAGTACGCATGTAGTTTCCAGAATATCGGACAGGCGCGTCCTGCATTACGACTATGGTTATATAATATTTCTTATCCTAAAATGATGGGTCACTGTATTACAATGTTAAAATCTTCATCTAGTGTTAGTTGTCGACGCTGGTCACCGCCTTTATCTTAAATTTTCATTATAGATGACGTTGTTTCATACATTATTATAAAAAAAAAAATCTTTATTTAGTTCCGATTAGTTTTCAGAGTGATTTTCAGACTTTCCCTGCTGGAATATGTGATAATTTATCACATCTCTACACTTTACAGTATTTATATGTAATTTTAGATGGTATATGTATTTTCAACTTATTTTTCTGCAATTTCTTTTCAGTTTTCTAAAAATACTTTTGGGTGACTTTGCTAACGGTTGACAATGCTATATATTTCAACTTAACCCTTCACTTAATATGTAGCGTGGAACAAGTGAGTAAAAGATAGAATCCAAGATTTAATAGTCATGTTAATATTACTTGTTTCATCGCTACACATTTCCCTAATTTTCAGTGAACAATATATTCATCAGAATTAACAAATGGCATATTTCAGAAGGTAATACTTCCAGGAGTCCATTAACGCGGTAATTATCAATATGTTCCCTATCCAATCAAGGTGGTGAGTGGAGTGTCCTGCGCATGACAGTCAGGCAGGTCATGTACATTGCAGCGGTGAGTCATGCACATACCGTGGACGTGTTTGGTTTGCTGACGAGGTGACAAAATATAATAACTTTATGTTCAACAAATTTCCAATGCATTTATTACCGCTGATCAGGGAAAACCATTTACGTGAACACTTTATCATTCCTGCTTTCTGAATGAGTATTTCATATATGTTCAAATGGAGCAGAAAGATACGATTTAACATTTTAAGACGATATATAGAGTAGTGAGAGAGCCATTTCATTAGGAAATCTTCATCATTATAATAATAATAATAATAATAATAATAATAATAATAATAATAATAATGATAATGATAATAATAATAATAATAATAATAATAATAATTATTATTATTATTATTGTTATTATTATTATTATTACTATTATTATTTTCATTATTATTATTATCATCATCATTATCGTTTTCATCATCATCATCATGATCACAATTCACTACCTGTCCGCTGCTGAACAAAGGTTTCCTGAACACTTACCACTCCGCTAATATTTCGAAAAAACGCACATAAGTACGCAGAGTTAAATGCCGTGTGAGTTTCATTTACTAAAACAACCATTTTCAGGAACAATAATACCGTACGTACTAGGTAAGTGTGTATTATCACAGGAATACACTTCATGTACGTGGTGTTGTTTATACATGAGTGAGAGAAACGTTCCTGTCACACAAATAAGAATGAGAGAGAGAGAGAGAGAGAGAGAGAGAGAGAGAGAGAGAGAGAGAGAGAGAGAGAGAGAGAGAGAGAGAGAGAGAGAGAGAGAGAGAGAGAGAGAGAGAGAGAGAGAGAGTACACAAAATTACTTAATTAGGAATCATGTGCTCAAAGTAAGGCAGCAGCAAAGTTATTTAATCCAGACTTTAATTTTAACTTGCCAGACCAGACACTCGACCAGCCGCCCATCCCTTCTGATCCCTGGTAGTGGTGGTGGTGGTGGATGCATTCAGGAGGGTGTGGGAGCGCCCCATGACCCTACGGCCAAGCTACGCGGCAGGAATGAGGCCTGCTGTCTCCCTTCAACACCTGCCCTGCCTATGATTTACACTGCACATGATGGAGTTCCTTTGAGTCTCGAGTTTTCTCACCGCCGATTATCAAACACACTTGGGCTCCCTTATAGTTCGCTTCATCCTTCTTTTAATCCAAAAGCAAGTTTCTATCTTCGGGCAAAGTTTCATGGATGGGTTGTCTTCTGAATTAAAAATAGATTACAACCCTCTCTTCACATCCGCTGTTACGGCATTGAAAGCAACAGTAACTATAGGTTAACTGAACTATTTGTTACCATGAAGGGAGTTTCCGTTTACGTCAACCTGAGGCAATTCTCAAATCTTGATTTACTTCGTCATTTACTCGTCACGCAGTCATTAAACCGTTCAACAATAAATCTGACAATGACTGATAAATCGTCAACTGATAGATTTCCTGAACTGGGAACGCCTGCAATAAATATCTTCCCGACGACTTCCTTCTGTAATTGAGTCGTTCATGGGTTTAGTCACTTCATCGTCAAGAACACTGTATCGACGTCTTCTTAAAAGCCGAACCATCTCAGGCCTCGTTTATCACCGAAGAATCATCTACCGGCACTGCTCAAGAATCCCCTTGGGCACTGATTCTCCTGCGGCTCCGCTACTACATGACGCACATTCTTCACCAATCAAGTCGCACTTTAAACAATGGAAAACTGACTTGCATCCTTCTGAAGTCCACGGGAGGATTCGGCATTGATTACATTGTGGCTGGAGGGGGATCGAGAGCAATAATAGGCAACGCTGTGGGGATAGTATTCCATTCAGAACTCAACTCGTCTCGGTTTGAGTTCATTTACGGCGACGACGAATTAAGATAAGACAAATCCCTCACGCCGGTGCAGTCGACTTCACCATCAGGACCGAGTTCACATGAGGCCGAGTTCTCCTGATACTTTAATAACATGAATCACACTGGCGGTCGTGCAAGGAAATTGTGGGGAGAGAAGGGTGGGGGAGGAAATGGAGAATCTTGGAAGGAAACTTATAAGACATAGATGAGAGAGAGAGAGAGAGAGAGAGAGAGAGAGAGAGAGAGAGGAGAGAGAGAGAGAGAGAGAGAGAGAGAGAGAGAGAGAGAGAGAGAGAGAGAGAGAGAGAGAGAGAGAGAGAGAGAGAGAGAGGATAGTTAAAAGGCAGACTTGGAATCTTCATATAAGGGATTCAGATTAAATGAGGCCACAAAGAGAAACTAGACAAACAACAATAACAATAACAACAGCAACAACAAAAACAATATCATAAGGCCACTCGAAAGTTATATATACTGCCTCCGGGAGATAAGCGGAGGCAGTATATACAACTTCCTTTTTCTTTTCGTCATAGTAAGTAAATTACTTCGAAGAAAAAAAAAAAAAAAAAAAAAAAAAAAAAAATATATATATATATATATATATATATATATATATATATATATATATATATATTATATATATATATATATATATATATATATATATATATATATATATATATATATATATATATTCTTTTTTTTTCTTCGAAGTAATTTACTTTCTCTCTCTCTCTCTCTCTCTCTCTCTCTCTCTCTCTCTCTCTCTCTCTCTCTCTCTCTCTCTCTCTCTCTCTCTCTCATTAATATCGACGTGGTGTGTAGTGGTGCCTGGCAGGGAGGCGTGAAGAAAGAGTGTCCCCTTGGTGGCAAGTCCCTGCAGGTGCACGATTCTATTACAGGTGTGGTCGTGATGGTGCATTCACTTGCTGCACTCAGAGGATGATTGTGGTGGAGGTCGTTCCTTGATTAGCCAGTTTTTGTTTATCTCCTCCTCCTCTTCTTTTTACTTGTACCACCATCTCCGTTAGCGGTGGCCGAGTCCACGCGCCCTTTTTCTCGTTTCTTCCGTTGGAGACGTATAATATCCGCAAGCAGGAGGCATCTTGACAACCCCGGTATCGGCTATTGCTCGTCAGGCGCTTCTTACTCGTCCAGATCAGTCAAATAATTGGCCGATTACTCCTCCTCGCTTCAGATCTTCAAGGAAAACAGTATGGGAAAAGAAAGAAATCAGGGGGAGGTTTCGGGACAAATACAAGTTGACGCTTCGTTAGAAATCATATTTCAGTGTCTCTCACGCCGCTATAAACGCTGGTGACCAACGTGCAGAGAAAAACATACATGGAAGGAGAGGCAGGTGGGGACGAAGAGGGACAGGACGTCACTGGGAGGCAGTCAATAGGGTCCCCCGTACGCCTCAAGGCCATTCCTCGTCCAACACACCTTAGGCTGATGAAACTAACTGATGAGCCTCGCTAAGGACACCCACACCCCACCATCTGGCGGGGCGAGTGCCACCCCAACACGCCAGCCTAGGAACAGTCCTGGACACCGCCTTCACGAGCCCCGCCGATACTAGCCAGTAATGTGTGGCAAGGTATACGGGGTCTGCTTCTATACGCTGACAATTTTTTTTTTTATCTAGGAGGCCGATTTGGTCTCCAATGTAATCAATCATTCCTATCAAGATGGCCGAGTTTGACATGAATGTAATCCACTATTACTATCAAGGTGAGCGAGCTTGTCATCGATGTAATCAATTATTTCGATCACGGTGGCCTATAGTGTCTGGCGTGGAGGCATACATTCCTCACTCTTTTTCTCGACCTAAACCTTCCAAACCTTGGTTTAACACAGCTTGTTCTCGTGCTATACATGATAGAGAGGTGGCCCACAAAAGGTACTTAAGCCTTCCATCACCAGAATCTCATGCATTTTATATTTCTGCCCGGAACCATGCCAAGTCTGTTCTCCAACTAGCCAAAAACTCTTTCATTAACAGAAAGTGTCAAAACCTTTCAAGATCTAACTCCCCTCGTGATTTCTGGCATCTGGCCAAAAATATCTCCAATAACTTTGCTTCTTTTTTCCCTCCTTTATTTCAACCAGATGGCACCACTGCTATCACATCTATTTCTAAAGCTGAAATCTTCGCTCAAACCTTTGCTAAAAACTCTACCTTGGACGATTCTGGGCTTGTTCCCCCCTCTCCTCCACCCTCTGACTACTTCATGCTACCTATTAAAATTTTTCGCAATGATGTTTTCCATGCCCTTGTTGGCCTAAACCCTCGGAAGGCTTATGGATCTGATGGGGTCCCTCCTATTGTTCTCCGAAACTGTGCCTCCGTGCTTGCACCTTGCCAAGTTAAACTCTTTCAGGTCTGTCTGTCAACATCTACCTTTCCTTCTTGCTGGAAGTTTGCCTACATTCAACCTGTTCCTAAAAAGGGTGACCGTTCTAACCCCTCAAACTACCGTCCTATTGCTTTAATTTCCAGCCTATCTAAAGTTTTTGAATCTATCCTCAACAGGAAGATTCTTAAATATCTATCACTTCACAACCTTCTATCTGATCGCCAGCATGGGTTCCGTCAAGGCCGCTCTACTGGTGATCTTCTGGCTTTCCTTACTGAGTCTTGGTCATCCTCTTTTAGAGATTTTGGTGAAACTTTTGCTGTTGCCTTGGATATATCAAAAGCTTTTGATAAAGTCTGGCACAAAGCTTTGATTTCCAAACTACCCTCCTATGGCTTCTATCCTTCTCTCTGTAACTTCATCTCAAGTTTCCTTTCTGACCTTTCTATTGTTGCTGTGGTAGACGGTCACTGTTCTTCTCCTTAATCTATTAACAGTGGTGTTCCTCAGGGTTCTGTCCTGTCACCCACTCTCTTCTTATTATTCATTAATGATATTCTAAACCAAACTTCTTGTCCTATCCACTCCTATGCTGATGATACCACCCTGCACTTTTCCACGTCTTTTCATAGACGTCCAACCCTTCAGGAAGTAAACATTTCACGTAGGGAAGCCACAGAACGCTTGACTTCTGATCTTTCTAAAATTTCTGATTGGGGCAGAGCAAACTTGGTATTGTTCAATGCCTCAAAAGCTCAATTCCTCCATCTATCAACTCGATACAACCTTCCAGACAACTATCCCCTCTTCTTCAATGACACTCAACTGACCCCCTCTTCTACACTGAACATCCTCGGTCTGTCCTTTACTTATAATCTGAACTGGAAACTTCACATCTCATCTCTAGCTAAAACAGCTTCTATGAAGTTAGGCGTTCTGAGACGTCTCCGCCAGTTTTTCTCATCCCCCAGCTGCTAACTCTATACAAGGGCCTTATCCATCCATGTATGGAGCATGCTTCACATGTCTGGGGGGTTCCACTCATACTGCTCTTCTAAACAGGGTGGAATCAAAAGCTTTTCGTCTCATCAACTCCTCTCCTCTAACTGACTGTCTTCAGCCTCTCTCTCATCGCCGCAATCTTGCATCTCTAGCTGTCTTCTACCGCTATTTTCATGCTAACTGCTCTTCTGATCTTGCTAACTGCATGCCTCCCCTCCTCGCTGCACAAGACTTTCTTCTTTCTCTCACTCCTATTCTGTCCACCTCTCTAACGCAAGAGTTAACCAATATTCTCAATCATTCATCCCTTTCTCTGGTAAACTCTGGAACTCCCTGCCTGCTTCTGTATTTCCACCTTCCTATGACTTGAATTCCTTCAAGAGGGAGGTTTCAAGACACTTATCCTTCAATTTTTGACTACCGCTTTGGACCCTTTTATGGGACTGGCATTTCAGTGGGCATGTTTTTTTTTATTGGATTTTTGTTGCCCTTGGCCAGTGTCCCTCCTACATAAAAAAAAAAAATAATAATTTGTCTCTCATGTGGGTAATCAATTGTACTGTGATAATTATCCGCATCCTGGGGCAGCATCTGCCTTGTTTGTTTTGGCGTACGAGTATAGGGTTCAACGGCCATAAGACCCAGAGGTGCCTCAACACTGCAAGGAAGAGGAGGAGGAGGAGGAGGAGGAGCGTACCAGCCACTCCTGGGAAACACTGCGGATGAGCCATGGACGGGACGCAAACATTACGAGGCTGCACTCGGTCGTAACGCAACTGTTGGCACGGAAGACGAAGACACACCTTGGTCTTCTGTGATGCTGATCGTCAAGGTGTGATTCTCTCTCTCTCTCTCTCTCTCTCTCTCTCTCTCTCTCTCTCTCTCTCTCTCTCTCTCTCTCTCTCTCTCTCTCTCTCCCATCCTTTTCTTCCTTGCCACCTCCTCTCTCAGCCACCTTCCCTCTGCTGCTGACCCCACGCTTCCCAACCTGCCAGCGACTTCCTCTCTCTCCTCTTTGTGGTCTTGTTAGCATCCGCTGCGCCTGATGATACTCAACCTCACGCAATAACATCAACCACGCTCCCCAGCGTCAGAGGTCGGTGTGGTAACGGGAGGCGAGTTGGTGCCCTGCCAGGACGGAGTGTGAGCGAGGATCTGTGCCCCTTGGAGGATGCTGGTAATTGGAATGTGTACTTAGACGTCGAGATGCTTAGAAATATATTATAAAGAGTAAGTACAGTGCAGATTAAGCTTTGTACAGACGTGGTGATGAACCATTTTTGTTTCCGGTATGCTACCATGGAATTATGTTTTGAATGAAAAGATGGAGGTGCTGAATTCCTATATCTATGAACAATGTTGTTATTATGCCCAACAGCAGGTTTGCAGTCGGGGATAACGGAGATAACTGGCGATTGTCAACGTCAGCATCGTCGCTTAATTGTCTGATGAGGCGTTAACTGACACAGACGGGAACCAACTAATGAAGGCAAGAACGCTGAACTCTGCCATCGATGAAACGTGCAATTGCTGAAACTTAAAAACTGAAAGTTATTGTTAATTCACAATATTGTTATAAGTGATCAGTCTTCAATAGTATGAATAGTCTCTCTCTCTCTCTCTCTCTCTCTCTCTCTCTCTCTCTCTCTCTCTCTCTCTCTCTCTCTCTCTCTCTCTCTCTCTCACGCACACACACACTGCATACGCAACAGATGTTCAGCAAAAACAGGAAATATTAGTATTTGACAAAACACAAACACTAGGGACACTAACGCCTACATTTTTTTTTTTTTACTTTCAACTTAGGTATTACCTGGTGCGACTGCGTGCGTGAGGTCGCGGAATGTAAAAAGGTAATGAAGTAGGGAGGAGGAGGAGGAGGAGGAGGAGGAGGAGGAGGAGGAGGAGGAGGAGGAGGAGGAGGAGGAGGAGGAGTAGAGGAAGGCAAGACCAAAATTCGCACACACGCACGCATGCACGTACCCACACCTACACCTCTGTACAGTACATCCACGGAACACACACACACACACACACACACACACACACACACACACACACACACACACACACACACACACACACACAGTTTCTTCAGCGTCCTCAACAGGATATGGTAGGTCGTGATTTCTTTTTGAGACAGATGATACCAGACATCTGCTATCTCCTTACACGAATCATAGCCTGCGACTAACCAGCATAATGGACAAGAATTAATAAGACTGACTTGACTGCTCAAAAAACTGCGAAAAAAAAAAAAAGGCTGAGGAAGGAACTTGTGTGGAGGAGGAAAACAGCGGCTTGTCCAGGTCACTAACTGGGCAAGAGTGAGGTGAGCCACAGGCAAGGCAGGAAGTGGTGAGTGGCGGGGACACATGGACGTACTTGTAACGCTGGGAATGCACGTCACTAACGCAGGAAACATGCATTTCACTAAGCTATCTAAATAAGGCTGAGGGAGGCGTGGAGGGTTGATGCCAGCGCGGCTAAGGATAGAGGCAAGTAGGCTGGGAGCGTGGAATCCTCTTTGTGTTGCCCACTAAACCATATCCCTCAGTGTGGCGCCACGTCAGGCAGTGTGGC
The DNA here is from genome assembly GCF_035594125.1 of Scylla paramamosain. Lineage (NCBI taxonomy): Eukaryota > Metazoa > Arthropoda > Malacostraca > Decapoda > Portunidae > Scylla > Scylla paramamosain. The sequence goes on from NC_087159.1 coordinate 13,104,117, forward strand.
GCGCTAGGTGGCTCTCACGTGACGGGCACACCCTCATGTTCATGATAATGTGTTTCACGCACCTTTTGGTTTATATACACAAGTTTGTTCATATATATATATATATATATATATATATATATATATATATATATATATATATATATATATATATATATATATATATATATATATATATATATATATGTGTGTGTGTGTGTGTGTGTGTGTGGGTAGAGTTGTACAAATATGCTATATGTTGGTGGTTGTTCGTAAACGTGGTCGTGCAGCTCACTGTTTCGTCTGACACATCATTCTATTATTGTAATCACTGGAAAATCAGTGATTGCTCTGAGACTAAATAGTCGTGGGCACAGTCATCCCCCAAAACACTGAAGCGTCTGACAACCATCGATAACTGCACAAAACAATGTTTCCGTAATCCAAACGTTATAAATGTGCAAGTAAAGCAATGACCCAAAATATTAAAATAATTTATAAATGAACTGAAAAAAAGTAAGCTAACAGATTGCACAATATAAAGGGCGTATGAACAAAGCAGTGAATAAAACATGCTTACGGAGAAATTTTCATAACAATGGACGAATGTATGAAATAATGGACTACATATCATGAGTACTAAAATGATGATGAATGCAATGTGTGTATTGTGCGTGGATACTGTGCAAAATGCCACGCGCTGTCCCCTACCTCACTGGTGACACAAGGCTATTCACACACGACAGGTATGGAGGACAGGTGTGAGGTGCGGGCGCAAATACTGGTCCTACCTGTGTGTGTGTGTGTGTGTGTGGAGACCCATTCTTTAGTAAATACGCATTAACATTATCTTAGCATAAATTAGAAACTCAACAAATATACGTTCATAATAACTTTTTTAAGTGAAGTTTAGACGCTGAATGTTCCTTTATGAGGCAGAGCACAACAGTGGCACACTGCTAAATCTAAAGGATAATAAATTACTCATCGATCCACGAGACTAATGTTACTAAATACTTGAGTGTTCGATATAACAATGCATTAGTGCTGTGTGTGTGTGTGTGTGAGTGTGTGTGTGTGTGTGTGGCTGGAGTGGGGTGGAAGAGAGAGAGAGAGAGAGAGAGAGAGAGAGAGAGAGAGAGAGAGAGAGAGAGAGAGAGAGAGAGAGAGAGAGAGAGAGAGAGAGAGAGAGAGAGAGAACTTACATCACAAATTATCCTGATCATATTTCTAACAGTTTAGTTCAGATATCTTTACGTATGCAATAATACTCTGATGTTTACCTTCTTCCAAGCGTGTAAATCAATATATTCATGATAGTTCCCTATTGTATCGAAAAATGGCTTTTTTGAGGGCAGTGCATGTTCTTAATATGAAACAATGATATGTTCTTTACCTTTTCTTTTGAACTTTGCTGTTTCTTTTGCATTGGAGGAGGAGGAGGAGGAGGAGATGAATAAAAGTATTATTCTTGGTGTTTATTTTACCACTTGTAACGTGTGGATTTTTATTTATCATAATTTTCTTATATACTTTCGTTCGATTTAGAGGTACGATTTCCTCACCGGTGGCTGGAGGCGTACGTACCCTTAGGACGCCCCAGGGAGCCAGTGGATGAGATACACCCGAGCGGCAACGTGAGGAAGTACCCATGTGAGGACACACCACGCATGCGCACTGTTTGCTCTTCGAATCAATAGCCACCGTATTATTAATTACCTCCTCATTATGGCTGGGTCAACACTAATTTAGCGCTTCACCTGATGCTTCAGAGCGGAAAACAAGACAAACAAGCAGCCAATGGGAGGCCTTGTTCAGCAACGCGATATGGGGGCAGCAAGGCGATCTGCGTGCATCCTAGAAATTATACTCGATGCGTCCGGTTGCTCTCCTTATGGCAACACTCTGCCTTGCCAAGGTGCGCCATAGCCAACAATATCACGATATTTCTCTATCCATCAAGTGCCAGATGCCGCACCTTCCTTGAATACGACTTTTTTTTCTACTCATCACTTGGCCACAATGGGGCGAAAGGCGAAACAGCGCGACTGCGTTAAGACTACTGGGAATGACTGATTCACTCAAATCGGCCATGAAGACTGCAAAATAATATAGAGCCAATAGTGAATACTGGGTAAGAGGGACTGACCTACCTCAATACGTACTTACCTCACATACAAGTCCCTCCTCTATTTTTTTCTTTAATGATCTTCAGTGTCTGGAATCCTCGACTTATGATAAAAAAAAAATCCCTCACTTTCCAACCCTCTTGTATAAGGCACTTGACTTAACAGCCAGTAACACAAAGAAGGATGTAATCTGTTTTATTATTCGTGTCTGCTGATGTCAAGAACACCTGCTTCTCTCCCTCCTCGGGTTCAGACGCGAACATGACGCAATGGCAGAATTCATATGTCATAGAACCGTGCATGGTGGGTCGCGGGAGGGACCGGACACCCGCCGATTGGGTACATTGCCATGGCGATGTGTACCTCACCTCAAGGTCTGCGTGTCTGTTTTACCAACTCAAGCGCTGTATGATACGGCAGTCAGCATGTGTTTGATCCCTGGGTTATCTACAACCGCAAGCAGCATTCAAAGCATCCATTCACTCATTTAAAAGTCTGTGTACCTAAAAGCATTCCCTTTAACACTGTCCCAAAGCTAGCAAACAAATATATACAATTTTATATCGAAAGGTAAACAAACATTTTTACGCTTGTCCAGATGCTCAATACAAACGATTTACAGATGCAGGTAAACAGTTTGACATTCCTCCTGAAGAAAACAAACACGCCCCCAACCATACTGGAAAGATGCGAACCCTCTCCAAACACGTCCAAAGGCAGACTCCTTTCACTATTACCGGACACATAATATCACCGCGCATTAGGTAGTCAAACCTGTACCTTACCCTCTTCTCTCGCTACCAATTGCAAAGCAATTCGCACTCTGTTCGCTAAGTAGTCACGTTATGTCTCATATTCCAAGCAAACAATTTTACATGTAACTACTGTGCCACGACACATGACGCAGCTTTCCTCCAGCAGGGAACCACACAAACTACAACTTGATACGAGTCCCATTGCCAGTAACTTACAATACATCACACTAACGCGCAACTACCACATCACCTTGATTGTGTTCATTGCTATTAGGTCTGGCCGGCACCAAGCAAGGCATGGCCAGAGGTAGCTCGTTTTCTGACTCAATGCAGCAAAACTACACCAACCAGGGCGTATGATCATCGCGTGCATTACTCCTTATCTGAAAGAAAAATTCACATCGCGCTGACAACTGATAATACTTCGGGTAAATTAGCGAGTCGCAATTACACAAAATAACATAGTGTAAACCATTACTCTGATTTTATCATTCAGGTGTAAAATAAAAGCGTACTTCTTG
>NC_087159.1:13115000-13150000 GCF_035594125.1 Scylla paramamosain
TATATATATATATATATATATATTATATATATATATATATATATATATATATATATATTTTAAGATTCTAATGTTTTAACGCCATAATTTACCTTCTTCAATGGCGACCCACGCCTGGCACCCGTGACAGAGTACATTAAGGAACAACGCCAGGCAACAGCCGCAACAATAGCTCATCAAATCAAGCAAATAAGCAAAGCAAATACTCGTGTTTTCCATACAGTAATAAAAAAAAAAAAATCTGACGCTAATGCCTGATGCGTGCAATTAAATTTTATCAGCCAACATCAGCGCCACGAAAACAACAATACCGAGAAAAAAAAAAAAAAGCGTGAGGGCCACGTCACTTCCATTGGGTGATCATCGAAGGCTGTTAAGTCATTACCACCTCATTACGATAATTGAAAATCTTTAATGAGGTCAATTAGCATCTTGGTAGTGGCGGGCATCTTCACTTTCGTAACTTTTTACTGCGAGGACGAGGTATTGATGAGTGTAGTGTAGTGTAGTGTAGTGTGTGTGTGTGTGTGTGTGTGTGTGTGTGTGTGTGTGTGTGTGTGTGTGTGTGTGTGTGTGTGTGTGTGTGTGTGTGTGTGTGTGTGTGTGTGTGTGTGTGTGTGTGTGTGTGTGTGTGTGTGTGTGTGTGTGTGGTATGTTAAGTGTGTGCGGCAAGCAATGATAACACTCTTGGTGATGTAGTACAAGCGTCGTGGCAGCAACACAAGCGCCACAACAGCAGAGGATGGCAGGGGGACCAACACCTACAATCCGTGCAAGATAATGAAGGGTCTGCTCTGTTCGCTCAAAGTTACACTTCCGGAGCCCCGGTAAGTGGCCGGGGACAGCTCCGTCTCGGTCACTCTGCCTATGGTACGAAGCTAAGTCTCCCACAATTTCTTTGCGGGGGTGGAAGAGGAGAGAAAAAAAGGACGAGGAATGAACAGGGAGAAGGGGACAAAAGGAGGAATCTGAGAAAGGCCAATTTGTCACAAATGCTCTTGAACAGATCACGCATGTGCGTGTGCATAGTTTACACGCAAAAAAAAAGTACAGCGCACACATTTTATTTGTATTTCCTTTTAGATGCAGTAATTTGTCTCGTTCCATCCCTAAATCAGTGAGCAGACAGCATTACCCTGGATAAGACAGACTGCATACCGATGAGTATTAGTAATGATAACACTTGTCATAAACATCGTGGCTTTAAAGATTCACAAAAATGCAGTATACTGAAGGTCCTCCTGATATCAAACTCTGTGCGGGGCGCCTCGCTCCCTTTCTGTGCAGCGTGCAGCGAGCCCCTCACCCACACAGCGCCCGCAACACACTTCCTGTCAGGCGTCCAGCCACATCCGTCTTCCTCACACGAATCTGGCCAGGCCGACTGGGCCATTAAGACGGCCACACAAATAAGGCCATATTTTCCGGCCGTTGATAATGGTGGCGGTGAGCCTGAGCCACACGCAAGGCGCCCCTCACCGCGACCCAGACTAGCTAGCTGCTTGGCTCTCACACGCGGGGGCGAGGACAGGTTACTGCTGCTCGTGATGAAGACGGCGTGCCAAGATAACACAGACCTAACGTGCACGAGCCTTGTAAATATCTTGTATGGCATGACTGGTGGCTGTGGTGGTAGCGATGGTGGTGGTGGTGGTGGTGATGGTGGCGGCGTTGACGGCGGTGGTGGTGGTGGTGATTTCGATGGTGGTGGTGGTGGTCGTGGTGGTGGCGGTGGCTGTGGCGGCGGCGGCAGCAGCAGCAGCAGTTTTGCCATAATGAAGAAAATGATGAAAGTGTGTATTGATCTTTGGTGTGTTTGCCTGTAGCGGTAAACGATTATTATGTAAATTCATAATGCATGTATATGGAAACAATGAACGAAATGTTGACAGTTTTGCAGAGTTGGTGGCGGCAATGCAGGGGCAGTGATGTTGCGGAAGGTCAGTGTGGTGAATGAATGTCCAAACGTGGATGATTTCACCGAGATAATGATGTCATGAATGATGATTTAATATAAGAGTGTCATGCTTATTTTTATGTTTATATATTTGATTTTTTCACATAGTTTTTTTTTTCTTTTGTGCAGCTAAGCCTCTAAATGTAACCTGTCATTTATGATTGTACTTTCAGCAAGATCGTGTTCTTCACCATCTGTAGCCTGGATTAATATTGAATGAGGCGAATATTTTTCTTTATTCGATGTTTCAATAATATATATATATATATATATATATATATATATATATATATATATATATATATATATATATATATATATATATATATATATATATATATATATATATATATATTTTTTTTTCATCGTTTGCCAGTTTGGTGATTTCAGACATAATTCTAATTACCTTTCTATTACGTTCCATTCTGACTTTCACTTAGTCTTAAACTGTACTTAGTCATTTTACTTCAATTTCAAGTAATCTTTTTACTTATATCAGTTTTCACAGACAGCTTTCACGTGGTGTACTCGCCCTCCCCTTCTAATATTTTCTTGTATGTCTCCCTTCCCCTCTTTTTGACACTCTCTTCCACTCTTTTTCCTCGTACATATCTCCATCGGCGGTTGTGTCGATCCCCTTTCCTTTACACGCATTTTAGGACCTTCGTTTTGTACTACTCCAATTGTTATCCCTTCGTCATACACCCTGCAGCACCTTTCCCCTTTCATATTCCCTCCCCCCTCCCGTCTCCTCACGCAACACATGCTACTCGCAGCTGTTAGCAGTGTCGAGCAGCACCGGTTTATCACCCTGTGTCCGCGCCTCTTTCTCGCTTCCTCCTGCCTTCAGCGTTTCCTGATAAGCCCGCCAGCCTCATAGAACAGCTCCTGACGCATTAATCTTCATTTGCAGGCGCTCAGAAACCCGCTTCATTAAGGAGAGCAGACTTTTAACCGGTTCAGATGGCGCCGACGGCAAAGGAGCCAGTCAGTGGGCAAGCTCCTGGAGACCAAAATGAAGTGAGACTGTTAGGAGGGAATGGCACAAGTGCGATAAAAATAAGTAAAAAATAAAGATTCGAGTATTGTCTAAGTGTTGTCAGATCTTGGTGCCCGAAAGCAGCCTATTTAGGAAAGCTTCGATGAGTCTCAAAGTAAGTGTGCCTAACCTTACCTTGCCATCTCCTACCCTGGGTCGGCGGCCCAAAGGTGCTATAGCGAGCCATTTTTTGGTAACTGGTCGGCAGGATTCGTGGTAATGGCAGCACGCGTGACACCAGATGGCTATGTTGATGTTTCCAGCAAGTGAACAGCATGCATCTCACTACCTTGTTCTCCGCACTTATTCCGCTACTTTTTTGTCTGTAATGTATGAATAAATACAGGAAATCTATTATCATTTATGCCTGACGTTAATTACAGTACAGGAAAGAAACTATTTGTCTTTTTGTATATTATGAGGCTTCATTAATTTTCCTCCAATCACAATTCTTCCCCCAATGTTCCCCCTCCTAACTTTCTGCTTCCCTCCGGGCTCTAAAACAAACAGGCAGGCAGGTGATCGGCGTCCTGCAGGTGTGCCTCTTATCCCTCACCCTCATTATGCTTCCATCGAAAACCAAACGCTGTATAAACGTTTAAGATTTTGGTTCAGTACATTAACTTTGGAGAGCGAGATCTTTTGGTAGCGGAATAGTCTTCGCTATAACACACACACACACACACACAAAAAAAAAAAAATGAAATAAAAATAAATAAAAAAAAAAAAAAAAAAAAAAAAAAGAATAACTGTGGTCGGCGGAAGAAATGCGTCAAGAATCCGACGAAAACAAGTGAGAATTTACTCAGCGATAAGGCAGCGTTAGCAGGGAGCCCTGACCTACCTTAACGTGTTATCAGCAGGGAGGCACCACACTCGGGTACGTATCGAGGCAAACACACCAGTCAATATGGTGGGGGACTCCATGTTATGGAGTGTGGATGGCGTGATGAAGTTACATAATCGTGCATGTGCTTTCGTCTGTTCTTACAGTGGTGGGTGTATTTATTTCCTTGTTTATCTTCTTACCATGGGGTCCTGTTCACGCAAGGCTCTTGGCAACAATGGGTGTGCTGCAAAGGCTGTTGTTCGATTCACCCGCATCACTGGTTGACATGGGGAAGGCGCGACATGGAAGTACACAGCGTTAATGGTGCTTTCCTTGCTGATTTGGAGATGCTTTAACCATGAAGAAAAATTTGATAAAATCCCACACTTGAGGACAAGCTAGCAGATATAGACCACGAAATGTGCCTACTACTCCCCCAAACTTCTCTCTCTCTCTCTCTCTCTCTCTCTCTCTCTCTCTCTCTCTCTCTCTCTCTCTCCAGAGGGAATGCATCAGTAACTATGGGATGGTGGGTGTTTTGCACAAAATTAACAAGGTAAGGCTACTGAACCGTCGGCATATGGCTTTCCATGGATTTATACGTCTTTTTGTTTGTTTAATGTCTAATAATTGTAATTCATCAATCCTGTTTTTTGGCTGTAACTCCTATCAAATGGAGCACCAAGAAAATAGATCAGAATATAAAGAAAGTACTAGTAGCTACTATACAAACAAGCTGAGGTAACATGCAATCCAACACTCATGTCTACAGAGGAGAGCAGCACTATCATTACACTCATATATCAAGACACTACGACGCCGTGCAATGTTACCATATATATATATATATATATATATATATATATATATATATATATATATATATATATATATATATATATATATATATATATATATATATATATATATATATATATATATATATATATATATATATATATATATATATATATTATACTATACTACATGTACACATGTACACACATGTAGTGTATATATATATATATATATATATATATATATATATATATATATATATATATATATATATATATATATATATATATATATACACAAAAGATGACTCGTAATTCCGATCGTTGAAACACAAGTTTAATAATTTTCTATTCAGCATCCCAATGATCTTATGAACTGCAAGTCTCGGTGACAGGCCTCAATGCTTAAGAATTAGAAAAAGTAAGACAGAGATAAAGAGTAGTATGAAAATGCAGATTTGTCAGAGGAGTAACGCACAAATTTTTACCAATAAATTAAAAAATCATTGTGTGTAAACAATTTCAATTTACATTGTTAACGAAAACAAATTACATAACCAAAACGGATAAGGTCTAAGGAAGAAAACATAACAATGATGCTTTCAGATTCATCAAGGTTATAACAAGAACAAATCCCTTAAGATTTCCCGAAGAAAAAGCCGTATCTTTCCTATAAATCTTTAAGTAACATTCAGCAGTGTCTCTGGCACCTCGTGGCAGGTGTGTGGCGGTAACCTGAATGCTGCCAGCACAGGAGCCTCCTTCAGACCTGAAATGAACAATCGTCACTACTACCTACACCTTTATTTCATCTTAACGACCTCAACAAACTAATGAGCAATTGAAATATCACTAAGAAGGGCATGTGAAATGCGGAAGGTATGACTGTGATGATCGAGTTACCTATTCCGTAAACCATTCGTTTAGAACAAATATGCAGAGAATAGAAAATATTCAAAAGCCTCGTTCGCCTTGCAGACACTCTCTTCTTTGCACGCGGTCCTGCATTTATTCCTTTCCCTGCGAATGATTAATTTTCAAACGCTTAGTATATAAAATGGACGTAAAATGCAATTTATATTTTATTTTGATTGGATACCGGGAACTGCTGTTTCCTGTAGCGTCAACAACGAAACACGCAACATAATACATTACCATATTCACCGTTTCAGCCTGGCTCCTACTATTCATCACAGACTACCAAGTGTTCTTACACCTGCGGGAACATTTTCATGGGCCAGCCAGCAACCATCCTCCACGTTGCCAGTAATGTACCTCTGTCACTCACCTTCCCCCCTCCCCACACCTGCCACACCACTGACAGCCATCACGCACGCGACCCTCACGCAACACCCTCTCCTTTCCTCCACAACTCACTAGCGCCATAACCACCACCGTAATGTATAAATAATCAATGCCAAAAAGCAGGATGCATACATCTTTTAATGCACACACTCATACACATCCAGACCCACACACACACACACACACCTACCCATCCATTCACACACACACACACACACACACACACACACACACACACACACACACACACACATATGACCACCACTTCCATCAACACCATCGCCACTACCACAGCCATCATCTCCACGCAACACTCAAAACACCTGCCACTTCAAATCTACACTATGTAGCACCAGTAAGCTCGCGCGTCTCCCTCGCATAAAAACACCCCCACACCACAGGAAGCACGCACGCACACCCCAGACACCACCCTCAGCAGCCAGTGGCTCATACACGCATTCAACAGCACACTCATTATCTTTCCTTATATCAACACTCACCCTGCCGTGGGGAGTCACCTTGTCGCGGTGGCGGGGATTGAAGCGTAGTCGGTGGTGCCACTTTGTTTGACAGCTCGCCTGTGCTTGGAGGGTTCGGTGCCCGTCGGCTCTGTGGACCAAGCGCTTCCCCTTCGGCGCCATATGACCACGATGTTGGGATGCCCTATCCCCACCCCCCATTTTTTTTAATAATCAATTAATTTATGAGTATATCAACACTTACCTAACAGCCCATGTGTCCAATCTGTCACCTTATTTCCCTTCCCTTCAGTGCACTCATACCTTCTCCAATACAGAGGAACTGATGAGCTGTTCACATGTTTCCTGAGCACAATTATAAAAAGAGATCCGTAAAAAGCAACCACATTCACCGAAAGATATGACTATGGTTAAGGGTTGCCAGCTGCACGTGTTTACGAAGACACCTGCGTGTGTGTGTGGGTGAGGAGGGGGTCCTTAACAACAGGTTTTCAAACACATGTCCTCTACGTCATGGCTCCTGGTGTGGTGAGAACGAAAAAGGAAGAAAAAAAAAAGTATGTATGTGTTTCGTAGCCACCAATACAATGTGTGTAGTAGATGGAAGAGGTGAGCGGCGGCAGGTAATGACGTATCATTGTCATTACATGGTAAATAATCTTGTGTGTAACAGATGACAGGGACATTTCCATTGGCAGTAAATCAATCACGATGAACACTGTACTTGAGTACTTTGAAAACTACACATAAGACCGATGAATGTAACAGCAGCTGTACTTGAGTACTTTGAAAACTACACATAAGACCGATGAATGTAACAGCAGCGTCATATACTTTTGTGTATAAAAAAAAAAAAAACAGCTATAACCAGAAAATAGCTACTGATATTAACAACTGAGGTAAATAATATCAAACAATTAGAAATGCAGTCGCCATTGGTCCTCGTGACTTTCCAATAAGTTATAGAGTGATCACCCTCACCACATGTCCATACAATCACAAATTGTCCAAAAGATAAATTCAGTAAGGATGTCCTGCTCTATTCCTTGTCAAGGAGAGACAGATAAACTCCCTACGGCATCAGTGAGATGTGCCTGGCTGCCTCTCACATTCCCACTCATGCTTCCCATAAAGACGGGAAACCAGGCACCAATAAATACATCCACAGTTCCGGCAGTTAAGGCACAAAGCCACATACAAAGAGGAGACTACAATGTAATGGATGACTTGGGGGATAATTTTCCACCACGCGATTTGTATACATGACACGCGTATCCAACCCCCACTCTCTCTCTCTCTCTCTCTCTCTCTCTCTCTCTCTCTCTCTCTCTCTCTCTCTCTCTCTCTCTCTCTCTCTCTCTCTCTCTCTCTGTGGCCCTGACAGAAGTACGTCTGGGAACAAAAGCATTGGCCAGAGGAGCGGTGTGTGTGAAGGGATCCCTGAAGGGCAAGTGTCGTAATGCATATAAGGGAAAATGCGGCCAAGTGGCCATAATTACACCTGACATAACGCCACGGATGCCGCGCAATTATTTATGGAGCGAAGAGAAACAACGAAATAAAGGAGTAATTAAGGAATATGGACCACAAATGAATATCTCAAGAACAAAGCTAGAAAAGAGAAATACAAGAGCATACAACGTTAATATGTAATAATTTTCCGGGGTATATAATTACCGAAAATAATGAAACAGGAGTGATAACAGGGAGAGAGTGAAATTGAGGATAAAAGGTAAAATGATAATACGCAAAGTACAGGTTTTGAGAGAGAGAGAGAGAGAGAGAGAGAGAGAGAGAGAGAGAGAGAGAGAGAGAGAGAGAGAGAGAGAGAGAGAGAGAGAGAGAGAGAGAGAGACCGTTACAAATATTTTGACTTAGTTCTTGATGTGGTGACGTTCTGACCATGTGTGTGTGTGTGTGTGTGTGTGTGTGTGTGTGTGTGTGTGTGTGTGTGTGTGTGTGTGTGTGTGTGTGTGTGTGTGTGTGTGTGTTTGTGCGTGCGTGCGTGCGTGCCCAGTAGCTCGCACTAACGCCGTCACAATATAATAACAATAATAATAATAATAATAATAATAATAATAATAATAATAATAATAATAATAATAATAATAATAATAATAATGGTACTGATAAATGATGCCTCACTGACCCAAACAAACAAGCAAACAAAAAACGCACCAACATCACAATTAAGAGTAGTGCGGATGAAAGCACGGGCAGGAAGTGAATACATGTGTAGTACAGATCATATACATAAAGCTTGAAGCAGACCGAATGACTGCTGGTTCATGGGGGGAGTGGAATGTTCTCCTGCTACCTGCTATATGACTCCCCTGGCGGTAATTTTCCCGGCACACACGCGGGGAGTTCGACGCGGGCACGGCGGCCGCGGCGAGGGATTCACGGGTGAAGGGACGGCGAGCACGGTGAGCCAGAGTGAGCGAGTGTGAGGCCCTGACGATGCTGTGGGTGTGTCGTGTGGGTGGCAGAGTAATTGAGCGCTTCTCTCTCTCTCTCTCTCTCTCTCTCTCTCTCTCTCTCTCTCTCTCTCTCTCTCTCTCTCTCTCTCTCTGTATGTGTGTCAATAGTTTTTAGTATGGCGGATACAAGGGAGGAGAGACGGAGAATAATGGGCGAATATGTGAAGCAGGGGCTTTTCAGCTTTGTTTGATAAACATCATTGCTTTAACTACAGAAGCTGTATGAGGAAGCAACAACAAACGAAGGTGAGTTTTCTCTTATTTGTTTCGCAATGTTGGAATGACTGAATATATCCTCGGACACTATCGAGCAACGTGTTATTTTATCAAAGGTTATGGATGCCGTATGGCGACAGAGGCAAGGGCATGATGTGAAGCTGATGTGCAGCAGCGCCTTTTCTTTTGCTGCAGACAGACGGGAAAATAAGAGAAGGAAGACCCTTTTTGAAGGTTATGAAAATTGTCTAGCTGAATGTTGTAGCAAGAGGTGGTGTTACAAAAATGTGTGTGTGTGTGTGTGTGTGTGTGTGTGTGTGTGTGTGTGTGTGTGTGTGTGTGTGTGTGTGTGTGTGTGTGTGTGTGTGTGTGTGTGTGTGTGTGTGTGTGTGTGAAAGAGGCTCCTTGTGTGCACACCGTGTGCCCGGGTCATCGTAGGAACAACATTATTGGAGGAGAAAAAGTTAAATTGATGCGACTCGCACAGGAACCTAACATGCTTAAGCCGACAGAAGTTTCCCTCGAGTCCCCCAGTGAGCAGGACGTCACTTGGTGTTATTTTCAGGCGGTGTGTGAGGGGTCAGGCAGCTTAGCGACGCGGGGCCGACCAAGGGGAGACAGGATAACGCAGCCCTTTAGCCGCCGCCGCCGCCACCACCGCCACTCCGATGCGCCAGATGCTGAGCAAGCCCATATGGAGAAGTTATTAATAAGGCTCTTGTGAGCGTGTGGTCTGACCGTATTCGATTAATTACTCGTTATATCAAGGACACTGGAGTGGCTCGGAGAACCAAACGAGTAACGCACTCTTCAGGAGAGAGAGAGAGAGAGAGAGAGAGAGAGAGAGAGAGAGAGAGAGAGAGAGAGAGAGAGAGAGAGAAGAGAGAGAGAGAGAGAGAGAGAGAGAGAGAGAGAGAGAGAGAGAGAGAGAAATATGCCATCTCTAACTTGATCCAAGACTCAAGACTCAACCCTTGTTTCAATCCTTAGTTGGAGAAAGTCACTTTGGTGGTCTGAAAAATATGAATAATGGATGTTATGACACTCGTTACAATCTTTTCTGGTTCTTTATGATGAATTTTCTCAAACATATTCAGCTACTGGATACAAACGACGGCGGGCTGACTCTGCTTTCAGTCTGGTTAGACTTGGATTATTGTTACATGGAATCGTTATCTCGGTTAATCCCTACCGGATAAACCTCCAAACAATATAACATACCTTTTCGTTAATCCACATAAAAAACATACGTGCTGAGAGAAAGACACAACAGGGCACGAGTTTCTTAGCGGCCATGACACGAAACAGATAATCCTCTTGCGTGTCCTAACATTGCATCCAACCACGATCACGCCACGGCGAAAATTAGAGCCAAAAACACCGCAACCCGAGGAAGGTAACGAGCAGAGATCTGACCGGGTTCATAACCTTACACACAGTACGTGCCTCGGCGAAAGATGTGCCCCGGTTATTACGGTCTGGTTTACGAGGAGATAATCGCGATGACTGTGGGAGTAATTTTAAATCAAGTGAACAGTAATGACTTCTCCCATCAGATTAAGTATCGATTTCTGGATTAGCACTTTGCTTTAAAACCATCTTTGTCCGTTGGCACTTCTGTGCCACCCACAATTATCTCCGCCTTGGGCTGTAGAGGGCACAGCGGTATTCTTAATGCGATGGTGGCTCCTAATGCCAGCCGCTGATTGGGGTCATAATAGCGAATAGTGAGAGGTGGTTCTAAATGACGGTTAATGAGTGGAATCTGAAAAGGTTAACTATACTGAGTGGGACGCGTAGTACTGGCCGCGGAGAGGGATGTGTATTGTGTAAAGATGGCCGTTGAGGGGGGGTTGTAATGGCAGGTGGGGAGAGGAAAGGTTGTAATGGCAGGTGGCGAGAGGGCGTTTATAATGGTAGCTGCTGAGTGGAGGTCATTTATACATAGTTCGCTATGGCTCACGACCGCGTCTACTTTCGTGACACCTCTCGTGCACGTGGCGTCACTGTGAGGGGGACTGGACTGAGAGGGTCTGGATTGAGGAAGACAGAGGAACGCGAGAACGAGGATGAAAGGGGAGAAAGTGAGGAAAAAGAATAAGAGTAGAAGAGACATGAGTAAGAAGGAAGTTGAGGAGAATGGGCGATTGCGGGGAGGGAAGAAAGTGGAAGGGAGATGACAGGAAGAGCGGAACGTACTCTTATGCAGAGAGGGAAGGGCGAGGAAAAAGACGTAAAATGTGAAATAAATGGGAGAGAGCAAAGACTGGGTCCAGAGAGAGAGAGAGAGAGAGAGAGAGAGAGAGAGAGAGAGAGAGAGAGAGAGAGAGAGAGAGAGAGAGAGAACTAAGAAACAAATGAGGAAGGGAGACGAGTGGGGGACTATTAAGCTGACGGGAGAGAGAGGGAGAGAAGGGGGGGGAGGGGCGGGTGAGAGTGTAGAAGCGCCTCGTGAGAACCCTACCATGGCCCACTTAGCGAGGCCCCCGAGTAGCATGACAAGACACCGCCACGGGAACGCTGACCGCCGCCGAGAGACCCTAAGACGCCTCCTTCCCTCCCTATCCCCTATCATCACGCGCGCAACGCCAGACCCAAACTTTCTTTTGTTCTCCCACGTCTTTTTTTTTTTTTTTCCTGTTTAGGTAAGCTTCGCAAAAGTGGGTTAAAGCGTCGTACGCGAGTTTTATATCTATATTTACTTTTTTTTCTTTTTCGCAGAGTGTAAGTAATGTTACGAGGAATGTTCTCATGGAGAGACCGATAAAGTAACATGTATCTACATAACGCAAAGACTAATACCATGAGAACCCGGCAATAATATATAAAAAGCCAGAATTCAAACAAGAGAAAGGGAAACAACTAATGGTTCAAATCCAGCGACACTACAGAAAGACAAAATACAAATGAATGAAGCTTGGAAGTCAAACAAGTGGAGCAAGCAAAGCAAGCAAAGCAAGCAAGGCAAGCGGGAAGGCAAACTAAGGCGCCGGCGACAGGGAAACTAATGGTGGGTCGCCTTCCCGCTCCCGCCGTTCTGCACGGGAGGCGTCCGCCGCGTTATATAAACTAATTAAACTCTCTATCTGATGCGAACGCCCATTTTGACATCTGAAGGAAGGGTACGATGGCCTAATGCAGCTTATGTCATTAAATAATTTGTACAATTACATGAGACTCTAGCTATTGGGAAACCCCTGTGAGTTACAACAAGGTACAAAACAGAAAACGAGTGATTAATGTGCACGGATATTCACGCCGAGGCTCACGATAAACTTTGCCACTCGGATATTCTATCACTCCCGCAATTAGGTGATAGCAATAGTGGGTGTCACAACGGCTAACACACACACGCACGCACGCAGGCATGGAAACACATACGCGCATGCACACACACACACACACACACACACACACACACACACACACACACACACACACACACACACACACACACGCAGTACCACATGCCACGGCTCCCCGGAGAGACGCTTCCTCTCGGGTGTTCGCCGCAGCGCCTGGCTGGCCATTAACATTTCAATGCCTCGAGAGAACTGATTAATTGGCATGTGTTGGGTTCAGGCCAGTGCGAGAGGTTCTCGCCTTCCCAGGCCTTAGCGGGCTGGTTGCCTCCTGTTTACAAGCAAGAGGCTAACTTCGGTTCTGCTTGAAAAAAATTCACAGTGTATAATAAAGAGAGGTACTTGCACACTCAAATCCACTGCCATTAACATTTCCTATCTTTGTTTAAGTAATACTTCAATTGCTGCGTCTTCCAACTTTATGAACTGCTCCAATCTTTTGCCTCGTGCATGTGCAAAATGCTGAACTGATCCATTGGGTTGGCAACGTACACAATTAAGTTTTTGCCACAACATTCGTTACGTTAAATTAATCAGCAGGAGACGAAAATTATGGCAAGATATACGAAAGTATTCTTGAGGCGTTTGGTGGGGACGAGCCACACTTCAACACCAATGGTCTGATGTACCTGTTAACTCATCGATAATATCAATGAATACGTTTACGTCGGCAGTATGATAATCTTGCACATTGATTATAATTCTTACGTCAATGCTCGCGTGCGCCGTATGAGTTATACGTCAGATCTCAGAGGAGGCACAGCAGACCTTATGTTTACACATAGGAGCAAATATAACCTTTCAAGTCCTATGAAACTCCCTAGTGCTGTACCTGATCACCACTACATCAAATTCTATATTATGAGTCACAAGTAAAAGGTTTTAATTTCCTGTGCAACGTACAGAAACCTGTCAGGTGGGAGACTATGACTTTGGATCAGTGCCTTGACCTCCACCTCTGCGTACGGTAATTATGCATTAATTTAAGGTGAATGAGACCGATGAAGCAATGCAATCGGCGCTTACTTGCAGGGAGAGAGATCTGAGAATTCTATCATCAGAAAGTCCAGCAACACTAACCAGTGGTCTGCAAGCCCCTCCACGCCTGACACTCAAGGCTTTCCATACTCCGCTGCTCTCGACAGTCGCTTTCTCTCTACACTTATCGTCAATGAACTAGTCGTTATATTACGCAATCTTAGACACTTTTCATTCGCAGATTTTACAGATATCTCTCTCTTTCTATATGCATATGTGTGTGTGTGTGTGTGTGTGTGTGTGTGTGTGTGTGTGTGTGTGTGTGTGTGTGTGTGTGTGTGTGTTTGTGTGTGTGTATGTGTGTGTGTGTATGTATATATATATATATATATATATATATATATATATATATATATATATATATATATATATATATATATATATATATATATATATATATATTTCCTACTATTGTTAAGTAATCGACAAGTGTTTGTGGCGAACGGCACGCCAAATAAATCTGACTTTTGCAAGACTCAAAGGTGTTATTGAACCTTTCTTGCAGTTACTGAGAGACATCACGTGCTGCTTGTTCTGACTTCCGATACCTGGGGAGGAAAGGTGGAAGGGGACGCTAATACTACCCTGATGAGGTTGAGGGGACAGTAATACGTGCATGCTTCCTCACCTGTATTATTGCTGCAGCCTAGCCCCTCAAGGACCCTGGCGTGCTTACCTGTGGGAGGAAGGCCTCATTACTGTCACATAAGTCTCGCACTCTTGGATGTATTTACCTTGTTACACGGCACATTCATATAATTAGTCTGTGTTGCTATAGAATCGGGATAGCATTTTTTTTTTTCGCCCACTGCTACATCTGTGAATAATACGAGTATGATGGAGGTCTCTCTCTCTCTCTCTCTCTCTCTCTCTCTCTCTCTCTCTCTCTCTCTCTCTCTCTCTCTCTCTCTCTCTCTCTCTCATGGCAAAGAAACAAACACTGCTTAAACCCTCCTAATATAACCCACACTAATAATACACGCTCTTTATTACACACACACACACACACACACACACACACACACACACACACACACACACACACACACGAGATCCGAACACTCCCCCAATGCCATGGCGTGAGAAAACATAACAGGGCGAGCCAACAAAAGGAAAGCTGGCGTCAAATAAATTGTTAGGGAACACTGTGGCCTCAAATAGGGTCATTATCACGTCAGCTTTCGTGGTGACCTCTGACCTCGGCCTTCCTTGCAGCGCAGTCCTGCTCTCCTTATACTGCACCAACTTGTCATGACTTTCCCTCTATTATTCCATCAAGGTAACCCATTTCCTGACACCTTATCAGCCCAATCTACTTCCCCTACCCCTGCCAATACACCTTTACGGGGAGTTTTATGGAGTTGCAAGTGAGCTGTTGACACTTTTATTATTACTCTTTCTTCAACAGATCCCGTTCCTCTGGCAGTTTATCAGGGCACTGCAAACAGCCACCCCGTACCTCCTCCCAGTTTATTGTTAAGGTGAATTTTATGGCTTTGCTATATACTGAGCTTTCTACTTCTATATTATGTTTCCCTTTGCAAGTTTTCTTTTCTCTAACACTACATCAGACCTGTTGTAGTTGCTTCTCTTTCTGCTGCTTCCAACTAACGTGTTCTTTGGATGAGTGGTATGGAATCAACCGGGGCAGACGAGCGCGCGGTGTACGTGATAGGGCGCCATGTATCACAGAAGGGAAGGAGGGGGAGAGGGAGCTGAACACGGCTTTAATAAGGGGCATAAGATAATAAGGAATTGGGAGCTGGGATTGAGAGAAATTTTAGGTACAGCTCACACACACACACACACACACACACACACACACACACACACACAAGAACACAAACGAAGGGGAGGGAGTTGAGATGAGGACTGCTGAAGCGCGGCTGACCTCTCACATTAAGTCACGCCGTCATACAAATTTAATGTCAGAAATTGTTAACACATTATTATATACACCAAACTGTACTGGTGACAGCAGGCACAATGCGTATGCTGTGTGTGTGTGTGTGTGTGTGTGTGTGTGTGTGTGTGTGTGTGTGTGTGTGGTGTGTGTGTGTGTGTGTGTGTGTGTGTGTGTGTGTGTGTGTGTGTGTGTGTGTGTGTGACAATAATTTTAATAATAAAAAGAAGTAAAAAAATTAACATCAATAATAAGGGCAGCTTTATAGTTTAAAATACATTATTGGTTGTGTGACATTATTTTAAATACAGTAATGAAAACAAATAAAATATGTAATGATTACACACACACACACACACACACACACACACACACACACACACACACACACACACACACACACACACACACACACACATACACACACACACACACACACACACACACACACATACAGGTAAATAAGTAAACAAATAAATAAAACAAATAACTAAACACAAACAAAACAAATAAATAAATATAAGGAAAGGGAAAGAAAAATAAACATGCAAGGCACGTATAATATCAAGTGGTAATTATGAACATTTTGCCAAAGCTTTATATATAAATTTGTAAAGGGAGGTAGGTGTCATTAACCCCCCCCCCCTCTCTCTCTCTCTCTCTCTCTCTCTCTCTCTCTCTCTCTCTCTCTCCTCTCTCTCTCTCTCTCTCTTTCACCCATTTATTTCCTAGTTGTGTATTGGAACTCTGGCCTCCGTCGATATTTATATTCGTGAGGTTGCGCCTGTCTTTCCATGCGTCCCCTTTGTCAGTCTGTCTCTTTTTCCTTTCTTGTTTTTATTTCCACCATTCGTCTTCGTCTCATTTACCGTTTTTTCTCTGTGCGTGCCTTTCTATTAGTCGCCGGTAGTCCCTGTCTTGCCCGTGTATCTTCAATAATTTCCATCTACCTTCCTTCCAGTCTTGGTCTCATTTCTTGACTCGACATTTTTATTTCCATCGCTCCTTCTTTTCCCTCCGAATAAGCTCGTTCTTTGTTTCTTGTTTTGACGGAAATTTGGTTTCCCCTCATACATTCACTATTATCACTTAACTTATATTCATTCATTTGTAAACTGGTTGAAATTTGTCTAACTGTCTTTCTTATGCCCCTTTATTTTCCGGTACACGCTTTTACTTTTTATCAGGTGTGATGACGTGCTGAGGCCCTTCACACACACACACACACACACACACACACACACACACACACACACACAGCCGTATCTTTCCCGCTGCCCACACCTACCCCTTTTCCTGTCTACATGAGGCCAGAAAGCCAGTGTCCCACCTCTCTCTCTCTCTCTCTCCTCTCTCTCTCTCTCTCTCTCTCTCTCCTCTCTCTCTCTCTCTCTCTCTCTCTCTCTCTGCCGTGCATTATGTACGTATGTATGTATGTATGTATGCATCTACGTATGCACGTTCGCCTTTGTCCTGTAATGGAATCATACATGATAATATATGTATGTATGTATTTATGTACATATGTATGTATGTATGTATGTATCAACACGGAAGCTTGTACAGACTTCAGTTAGATTCACGAATAAACATCTGAACACACACATACACACACACACACACACACACACACACACACACACACACACACACACACACACACACACACACACACATAAAGAGTAAATGAAGTCTGAAAACGTTCCTGAGTGACCGCCCCTCTCAAACCGGGACCGTCAGAGATGTAAAGTGCATTACAAAATTTCACCCACAATGATTCTGAGATGCAATAATCGCTCTGGACTCTTCCCGTAAGATCCTATTAGTGTAACCTGGCGTGATTACCTTGGTGATTATGCAAATGAGGTGGTGGGTGCCTCGGTAATACGGTCGTGCTTTGCAATTTTCCCTGCCATCCATTTCCAAGAGTCTGGCGTTGATTGAATACATTCCGGCGCCTCGAGACGGCAGGGCGATGGCGGCCGAGAAGAATAATTATGGTGCTCAGATACAAAATATGACTTTGCCGGAATGACTGCAAAGTGAAGGCCAGCCAGAGTACCATCAGAGATAAACAAAAGGACAGGAAAGCAACAGATAAAGGACTTTATAGTTAGATATTCCTGGCAGTTTTGTATTCGCCTTAATGTTGACACAGTATGTAATCAAAGGCACCATAATGGGGCACCTTTTGTTGTCATCAAAGTAAAGTTTTACGCGAAAAAAAAGACGGTGATGCAGTGTATGTGGCAAACCTTCAAAATATACACACTTACACACGAAAAATACGTAAATATACACAGCTGTCAGATAGTACATGCAAGAATGAAAGAGGAATCGAAACAAACAACAATTTCTCCACACACTTTCCGTGGCCTGTGGCAAGGTTTGTCATTTTTTCATATAAGGAAACACGCCGACTGCCACCATTACTGCGTTGACCTCGGCCCCATCTCGTGCGAGGCCAAGCCGGTGCGAGTCCAGTCACGCCATTATTATGTGCAGAGTCCGGTATCCGGCAACCTCGGGACAGGAGTGAATTCGGCTTAACGCTTCCATAAAGTGTCCTCACTTCATGCCCTTCGGCTTCTTTACAGAGAGAAATAAAAATAAAATATCCGGAAGATAACTTATTACTACGGTATTTTTTTCCTGGTTGGATTCTAAACAACCTGAAATATTTAATCTTCGTCGAATCAGCCAGCATTAGCGCAAGACCTTATCCGGCTCTGTCCCCCTCCACCCTGCCCAGGCTCGCTGGACCACCCGCCTGGGTCATGGCATGGCCGCCCTCCCGCCAGGAATCAATTATCATGACCCAGAACACCTGTCGCGAGACCCATTAGCAAGCATAATCTTCCATAGTTTCATCATCGCTGTCGTCATCATCATATTAACTTGCGCCGTGTTAACATGCCTGGATTCAAGCAGACAGTAAAGTGCATCGCATCCTTATCACAACCCAAACAAAAACAAAACGCCACTGAAGAACTATTTAATTTTCGGCGACACAATAGATTCTAAAACTTTATCATTAACTAATTTTAGAAGCATATCATGAACTTTTTTTTTTTTCTTTTTTTGCGTGAAAGTGCTGTGGAGCTGGAAGAAAAACTCGTGCCCACTGGCTCCCCGCCTGGCTTCACCTCAAAACCTCACACTTAGGCCATCATTATACACAAACAAACCCTACTTAAGTTATATATATTTACGATTCTAGAGCGTCACACACACACACACACACACACACACACACACACACACACACACACACACACACACACACACACACACACCACACGCAAGAGCATAAGAACACAAGAATATAAGAAAATAAGGGAAGCTGCAAGAAGCCATCAGGCCTACACGTGGTTGCACTTGTATGAAACATACCCACCTATTTTCATTTACCATCCCCCTCCCCCCTGATACACACAACTGCCATGTCCCTTACCCTATTCATTCCCGACCCTAATCTTCCGTCATCCTGCAGCCTTTGCCTTCGCCTTCTTGCTACACCTTCCTGCTATGCCTGCTCTATAAAATTATAAATGTTTAATGGTTGAAAATTTAATTTGATTCATGCACTAGAAGATTCATGAGGAAAGCAGTGAGTCTTCACGACATATACTGTATATTCTGTACACGTACTTAATCTCCGCTGATTGAATTAGTCTTCGTGTTTCACATTCGCAAATCGTAGTTATAACTAGGCAATGGTTATAGGCCTTGTTCCTTAAGCATATTAGGAGGGACGCGTCTCACGGTAGATCTGGACTGACAAAATACTTGTTCCCCCTATTGTTGCTGCTGTTGTTGTTTTTGTTGTTGTTTTGATAATTTACAATTCTGTTTCAGTAATCATACGAATGACTTTCGAAAACTCCATTTCCACTATTAACGATGTTACCTTGTGCTTCAACATTTCTTATTCAGTTTAAGAATCCTCCTTCATGTCTTTCCGGAAGATTTGGAGTACTCTATTACGCCTGGGTGCTACCTTGAAAATAAGATATATATCTGAGAGAATTCTTAATTCTACTGTGTAAATAGCCTTAGTGATATGTATTCTGCTTAAATGAATGCCAGGTATTGATTATGTATATGTGGTTTTAGACTGTGATTGATGTAATGCTACTTATATAAAAACTGCAGGAAAACAATGATACGCTGATCGTAAGCATGTGTCTCCCCCATACGTTTTCTCATGTTGGAGTTCACTGACACAAAACGTGTATATATATATATATATATATATATATATATATATATATATATATATATATATATATATATATATATATATATATATATATATATATTAGTGGTGGTTTGTTGAGGTAGTGGTGGTGAGCTTTATGAAGCTTTGTTGAATCCGTGGCGGCGTGTCGCACTGATTCGTCACGCAGAGCGCCACTCTGCACCTGTGCCTGAATTTGCAACGCTGCATATGAGACGTGAAGCATGAATGATTTAGGCATATTAGGTGTGATTTACGGTAGCCATGACATACCTGTGTAAATTTTGCTTCCGAAAACACCACTTGATCTATCAGAGCAAATGTTTTTTTTTTTTTTTTAATTTTGTTGAAACATTGTTTAAGGGTGTATTATTTTTAAAGATCGATCATGAAGGCGGAAAAAGAAGCAGGCCAGCATTGTTTTGAATTGCCAATCCCTGCTTCATTACAAATAAGAGGTCAATTCTGCTGCACCCTATCCCTCCTGACCCATATCATCCACATAAATGTAGCACAGTATCCGTGCACGTCGTTTTCTACATTACATTTGGCAACACTTGATCCTTCACTCTGGTCAGGTGGATCAGCGGCATGGGATCCTCCTCCACTGGTGGCGACGGACAGCGGGGTATTCAGAGTATAATTTCAAGTACCGCCGGCTTCTACAAGTCTTGAAAGGTGTAATTTGACTTCCTGCCGCGGCGCGGATTCCCGAGTGAGTGATAAGATCAGTAATATAGTATTATGGCGTGTCTTTTCGAATTATCAAGGATGAAACAAAGGCTTAAATTATATCTCTGGTATAAAAAAAAAAAAAATATATATTAAAATTGGCTTTCTGCAATTAGTAGTTCCATTACATGCTTTAACTTTCCAAACTCAAACGTCCCCAGAATAGTGCTGATAAAACGAGCTAATTTACTTCTTCCAAATATGTGCAGAAGGCAAATCGACCAAAGTTCTTTATTTGTCATCTGAAATTTGCAGATGTCAAGAACCCCAACCCTTGAAACTTCTGGATCAACGGCAGGACATCGCGACAGTGGCGGGCAGACACCTCCAGAAGAGTGATGAGAGGCGAGGAGAGGTGAAGCAAGGCGAGGCAGGGCAGGACAGGGAAGGCAAGCTAAGGTAAAACAGGGGAAGGGGAGGGAGGGTAGGGTTTAGGCAGAGCAGGGAAGAGACAAATCCCTGAACGGTATGACGAAAGCGACAGAAACTACCAAAAGCTAAAATCGGCACATTCATGATTAATTACCTCTACTAATGACAGTCATTAGCATACATACGATAGACGGGATAAGCAAATGGTTGTAATCAGTTACCTTGTGATGAAAGGGCTTTGATAATTACGGTAATTAGCAGTCCCCTGGCCTGAACATTACGCGGGTCACACATTAGGTAGCTTTTTTTGACCAGATGACCTTGTAAAGGCCTAGTTCACCTGCCAGAAACCTTGTTAATAATCCCGGATTCAGCGGCAATTGGACTCAGAGTCGAGTTAATAGAGACCTGGCATAATTTAGAGGTTAAAGGGGACACAGCTGGTTCAGGTGACAAGCTCCGCCTCGCCCACACCCATCATCTGCAACCCCTCGCTTACAGACACACACACACACACACACACACACACACACACACACACACACACACACTACGCCATCCTATTCATGTTGAATGTTCAAGGGAAAGAACATAATTCAGGATACCTCCAGCAGTACTTTCTCCTCTAATTTTAATATTCCCCTTTCCAAATTTTTCTTCTCAGGCTACACTTACGTTTCTCATTCAGCATTCCACTTTCCTTCTTCTCCCATTTTCCCACTGAACTTTTATTTTTTTTTGTCACTTCCTCTTCCCTTACAAAATCAACTTTTCTTCCTTCAAGCATGCTTCAGTCTCTCTCACAACCACTTTCTCGCTAACCCCACATATTTCTTCCATGAAAAATCGTCCCCCGTCTCCCTCTCTACACCATACCTCCTGCAGCTTCCCAATGCCACCATTTCTCCCCCATCTCGTACGTCCCCATCGCTCCTTTCTCCCCCTCCCAATCGCCTCTTTCTTCCTTTTCCAAACGCCCCTTCGTCGCCCTTCCAAAACGCCCTTTTCTCCCTCTCCAAATCACCACTTTCTCCCCCTAATCGACTTCCCCATTCTCCCCTTGCTGAGCGTCGCTGTCCTTCCCCGCCGGGAGTCTCTCCTCCCCTCCGGTGGCGGGTCATGAAGGACTCGTTGAGAGCGCCGCGTCAGGAGTCTCCACATGCACCGTTCAGAATGACCTTGATGCCCCATCGTGACACTGTGCCGTAAAAATTAACAGCCTCACGCGACTATGGTGGCGAAATAAAAGACTGTTACTAAAGGAGCATAGACTGGGGAAATGACTTGTATTAAAGGATCAGAGATAAAAGACTGATAACAAAGGAACACAGGGATGAAACGGTATTAACGTTTTAAAAAAATAGCACGAAGATTTTTTTTCCACGAAGCGAAAATATAACAGGAAAGAATGACTTCGCAAATGTGTAACAACAAAAATAGCAAGAAAAAGGAACTGATAATAGGGAAACTCGACGGAAGAAAAATAAAAAAAGATATTGATGGAAAAACGCAAGCAAAGAAGACAACGAAAGAAGTAGTGATTGAAAACGACGTTAATTCCTCCCTCCGTCAGGCTCCCATTCCTGCTCCTGATAACTACTCCAGCAAAATTAATCCTTGTCTACCATGTGCCTCATGATTCTAAATATTCCTATTTAAAAATTAGGATGTGCACGTGAGTTGCAGGCAGACGGCCTTCCATCATTATCTGAGTAAGAAGATAAAAGACGAGACACAAAGCCCTAACAGTTTCAAAGCGTAAGATACGAGTGTTCCTGAAGCCATGACGGGCACAGCCAATCCTCCTCCCACTGCCTGCTAGATCGAGTCAATTGATAAATTGACTCGTTGGTTTAAATTTAGCCTCGGCGTGACCTTGTGGCTTGGTGGGCAGCGTGAGTGTAAGGACGAGCCGGGAGGGCGGGAGGAGGGAGGGATGTGCGATGATGGGAAGAGAATGTGGTAGGGAGGAAGAGAGGGACGTGTCATGCGGGAGAGAAAGATGGAAGGAGGGATGAAAGGGGAGATGTGTTGAAAGAAGGAGAGATATAGTATTGAGGAAAAGAAAGACGTTATCATAAGGGTACGAGCAAAGAGGGAGGGACTTGTGATGATGGGAGAAAGAGAAGAATATGTAGAATGGATAGAGAGGGACGTGTTATAAAGGGAGGGAGGGAGGGAGGGAGATAGGGATATTTGATGCGGGAGAGAATAGAGAAAGACTGATGATAACGTGAAAAAAATGAGAGGGAGGAAGGAATGAAGGATGAGGAATGAGGACAGGGACATGACACCGGGCAAAAAGTAAGGCGACGGTCGGAGAGGAAAGAATGATTAAGTAAATATGGAAAAAAAAAAAATCATACAATATACGTACAAAAATAGAAATGACAATAAACGTGACAAGAGCTTAAAACAGAAAAGCCAAAGTGGCTAAATGAGAAAAACAAGTTAAAAGTTGTACACCTTGAAATAATATTATGAAAATTACAACATAGGATTTAAGAACAAAACAACGAAAAATATACATATCACGGCAAGAGAAACAAAATGGAATGCAGAGGGAATGAATTTCACTGACAGTAGAATAGAAAAGAGCAACAGCATAATTTGAAAGGATGGAATTGATACAAAGTAGTGTAATAGCGAGAAAATTGGGAGGGAGACGAATATGGCTAAATAAGCAAGCACTGAGAGAGAGAGAGAGAGAGAGAGAGAGAGAGAGAGAGAGAGAGAGAGAGAGAGAGAGAGAGAGAGAGAGAGAGAGAGAGAGAGAGGGGGGGAGGTTGGAAGAGGAGGCCCTGCCATGTCTCAAGGCAGTATCTTCACATGTAACGTTCTCTCTCTCTCTCTCTCTCTCTCTCTCTCTCTCTCTCTCTCTCTCTCTCTCTCTCTCTCTCTCTCTCTCTCTCTCTGTATCCATAAGAGCGCAGCATGACGGCGCGTCCTCTCTTTCGGTGCGGGGAAGATCTTCTTTGCCCTCAACGAAAGGATAATTACCCGTAGCAAGCAAGATGGTTATCCATAATGTATGTGTGTGTCGCGAGCTCCCTCCACTCCCTCTCTCCATCCACTCCTCTCCCTGTATTCTTTTTTAACTCGACCTGTTCCTTTCCTTTAACTTTTTTTTTTCATTTCTTTCTCCTTCCAGCTTTTTTCTTCCAATCCACTCTTTTGCCATTCCTCTCTTCAGTCTTTTTCTTCTCTTGCCTTCTCTTCCCTTTCTCAATCTATTCCTTCATTCTATCTACTTTTCCTTTCTTTACTGCATATCTCCCACTTACTTTTCCATCATATTTATTCTTTTACCCGTTCTTCTCCATTCTCCTCCTTTACTTCTCC
The DNA here is from genome assembly GCF_035594125.1 of Scylla paramamosain. Taxonomy (NCBI): domain Eukaryota; kingdom Metazoa; phylum Arthropoda; class Malacostraca; order Decapoda; family Portunidae; genus Scylla; species Scylla paramamosain. The sequence goes on from NC_087159.1 coordinate 13,139,092, forward strand.
CGACTTCCCCAGCCTCCATATTCCATCCTTTCTTCCTTTCTCAACTTCTTCCTTTATATACTTTAGTTTTTCTCCCCACACGTTTTCCATCCCATGCACTCCTCTACCATTCGTTCCCCATCCCGTCTACCCCCATCATCCCCCACTCCCCTTCCGCCCGGTCCTGTTACCCAGCGGCGTCAAGGTCAGACCGGCGAGGTATTTACATGCACCGCCATGCTGGAATTCTCAACATGTTTACGTGTGTACAGGGGGCTTTAATTAATATCGTATTCATCTTCAATGGATGTTTAAAGATGATATATAGGGTAAGGCATGTACAATCAGGAGGAGGAGGAGGAGGAGGAGGAGGAGGAGGAGGAGGAGGAGGAGGAGGAGGAGGAAAAGGAGGAGGAGGAGGAGGAGAAGGAGGAGAAGAAGGAGGAATGACTACGTGTGGGGGTGAAAGGGAGGTAGAGGTCGGGACAATAACCTCGTGACCTCCAGAAAGGATAAGAGACGATCATGTATTAAGCAAGAGAAAGGCATTTGTATGTTTTCAGTTTTATACTGGCCCCCGTGTGTGCGTGTGTATGTATATGCGTAGCCACGTGCACGTATATGTATTTATGTATGTATGTACTCGTGTGCACGTGGGATGTGTCCGTGCGCGTCAGGTTATAAGCTTTCGTATCTTTTTCATATTATCTTGCTCGTCCTCTTCAGTTTCTTGGTGCCTCCCTCCGACCCCCTCACTCCAACGCCACTCTTCTTATCTTCTCTCGTTTCCCTCACTCTTCCTCCACTCTTTTATCTTACCTCCCTCTCTCCCTCATTTCTTGTTCTCTTCCTCCTTTCTCCTTTATTATCTGCGTCTTCTTGACCTCACGTCTCTCCACCTATACCCCCTCACCTCCCCCACTGTCCTCTCTCTCTCTCTCTCTCTCTCTCTCTCTCTCTCTCTCTCTCTCTCTCTGATGCTGCTTCATGCTTGCTCCATCGAAGTACACTCATGGCCTGCCTTCACGTTCTTCGTCTCCTCTTCACTCTGAACTATTCTGTGCTCTTAGTTTCCTTTCGTTGCGTTCCTTTGTTTACTATATTTTCCTTTCTCCAGTAACTTTATCTTTCCTTTGTCTATATTTCCTTTTCTCCCACTGACTTTTCTTTCCCCTCTTCATCCTTTTCTCTTTCGTCTCTTCTTTCACTGCTCCTCGCGCCTCTGCTCCCTTCTCCCCTAGCTAGGCCCCGCTCCCTCCCTACGGCCCCCTAACCCCGTCATCGTCGCCTCCACCCCGAAGCACCTCCCGTATCTCGACGCACTTTCCGTAAAACCCCACGGCGTCTTGTCCTTCCTTTCTCCCCTTCATCGTCTTCTTTTATCTATCTTTCTTTCTTTCCCGACGCTCCCTGCTTCCTACCCTAGCGGAGTGAAGCTTGTCCCCTGCGGCCCCTTCACCTCCCCTCGACACAGCAGCAGCAGTTCCCCGCCAAGTTGAGGGAGACGACGTGGTACTGTCAATTGAGGTCTGATTTATGCACGATACTTACTCGGAGGCTTGTTAGCTACAACCCGTTCAAGAGGGTGGTCGATCCTGCACCCCTCCCTCTCTTCCACTCACCCTTACATGTGTGTGTGTGTGTGTGTGTGTGTGTGTGTGTGTGTGTGTGTGTGTGTGTGTGTGTGTGTGTGTGTGTGTGTGTGTGTGTGTGTGTGAAAAAAATAAAAGACGAGGGATGCTGGGCTTGAAGGGGATATGTGCACGTGTGTGTGTGTGTGTGTGTGTGTGTGTGTGTGTGTGTGTGTGTGTGTGTGTGTGTGTGTGTGTGTGTGTGTGTGTGTGTGTGTGTGTGTGTGTTCCAGAAAGTATGTGGGTGGATGTGAGTAATTAGTAGTGCACGTACACATTTTTCGTGTGTGTGTGTGTGTGTGTGTGTGTGTGTGTGTGTGTGTGTGTGTGTGTGTGTGTGTGTGTGTGTGTGTATGGGAGGAGGTGGTGATCGTGATGGTGGTATAGGTGAGGTGTCTACGTGCCTCTCCTCAAGGATGCCTGTACCTAGTCACCAAATCCAGCACGTAATATTTTCTTCACGCCTCTTCGCCTGCTCATCTTGCTGCCTCGGTAGCTGTGGAGTCAGGGGACAAGGTCGTAACGCAGGTCAAAGCTGAAGACACTGAGTTTGGACTTGTTTCCCTCGTTACTTTGATCGCCAGGTGTTGGGGTCACCTTATTTACTGGTGTGGACGCTGGTCGGGTGCGGCGCCGAGTAGTCTGTTCGAAGCTGCCTTGACTAAGTTTGTTGGAGTGACACATGGCTTGCTGGCTTTATACAAGCTTCACTTCTTTTATAGTCTGGTTTAGAGCTATTTGCATAGTTTTCTTGAACAGAACAAGTCTCCAAAATAGACAGGGGTTGTGTGGACATCACTTCTTATTTATGGAAGGAAATAGTTCTACGGCACTTTCCACGTGATGTCATCAATGCCTGCAGAACTTCAGACTGTTTCTTCGTATCTAAATAATGAACAAACAAGAGGCCCGATAAAAAAAAAAAAAATCCAAATAACTTACTTTATTGCGGAGCTGATACTGTTAACAAACACTTAAAAGATAAATAGTACTTAATAACACATTTTGACTAAACCTTCGTCTGACGGGGGCTTAATAGCTTTGCACACTTAACAGTGAGTATTTGGCCTGCAATCATATTTATAAATAAACTTTCGATACAAAATGATGTCACTTCAGGACAAAAGCATAAACTTTCCCTAAATAATCGAGTTTAGCAGTTGCTATGGCCGTCTGAGGGGTGGGGGGGCGCCCCCTCTCTCCTCACTAACGTCCACTCACCCTGTCTCATAAAACCTCTAATTATCTCCACATCTCTGCCGCGAGGTCATTTGGAGGAGGGAGGGGGGTGAAGTGTCTGGCTGCGTGTATAATGTATCTGACTCCGTCTCTACGGCTGGGGAGAGTTAATGCCCCTCAAGCAGCACTACTCCCCCACCCCACCACCCTCTCATCTCTCTCTCTCTCCTCTCTCTCTCTCTCTCTCTCTCTCTCTCTCTCTCTCTCTCTCTCTCTCTCTCTCCCCGCTTCCCTCAGCGGCCGTCCAGCTATTGCTACGTGCTTGAAAGATGATAGAGGCGATAATGGCTACTTTATGAAATACCTCTCACAACTGCTCCTTTGTCACGTAAAGGATGTCTGGTCAGTCACACCCGTGGCAGTCACTTCAACAGCGCCTGCCAGGGGAAGATTTAGCGATAGTCAAGCACCATGTGACGGAGACATGTTCATAAGCAAAACAGTGCAAACATTCCAGATAAATACGCAAAAGGGCCAAAATTAAATTAAGTCAGAATACATAAATATTGTCTCAGTGTATAGTTCCCCTGGTATTTTCTCTCCTCTCTGTCTGTATTTGTACTAGTAGTGATTTGTCGCTCCTGATGTCGTTTATTTGTTTATGTTGTTCAGCTGAGCGGCGGCGTTACCAGGGGATGTGACCACGGCGGTGAAGGGAGAGAGAGAGAGAGAGAGAGAGAGAGAGAGAGAGAGAGGAGAGAGAGAGAGAGAGAGAGAGAGAGAGAGAGAGAGAGAGAGAAGAGAGAGAGAGAATGTGTGACGGAACAGCTACTACTGGGAAGGGCTTTCTTAATTAAGTTGGAGCACCCATCGTAGCAGCCCGTGTGGTGGTCATGTTCCATCCTGACCTCCTTCCTACTTCGCTTAAAGTCATCATTAACTATGCTCTTTATAGTTCATTAGTGTATAACTCCTTCCCTTATACTTTCGCCTTAAGCTATGTCCTCTTTTACCTTCGTTTTCAATCCCTTTTCTTAATAAACTTCTTAACCACGGTATTTTCTTTTGAATTTTACTCATTCTCTTCTCTGTCTCGCTGACAAGGAGTCACTGCTGGATCTTTCAAGCCTCCCTAACTGTACCGCCACCTCCCTCTTTCTTGCTTCCTTCATCACAGCGCCGCGAGCTTCCTTACTATTTACCAAGAACCAACTAAGCGACACGGCCTTTGTTTACCATCTGGTGAGGCTCAGCTGACTACGCCTCCATCCCTCCTGACGCGAGAAATTTGCCCAGCGCTAACCACCACTTCCCTGGCCGTCAGCACCTCTTTCGCCGTCAGCAAGTTTCTTTCCATTACCAGTCGTCTGGGGTCAGAGTCTATGAGTTGGGAGACGTAGGTTGTCAGCATTAAAACTTGTTGTCAGCAGAGACACATGATTATGTCTGTGGTGGTGCTTGAGGTGAGACAGACAGACGTAGGGAAGAGGAGGAGAGACATGGCTACGCGCGCGCGCACCAGCCCATGCACACATGCAGGCGCACACTCACGCATACACGCATGCCCACACACAGGCGCGTGCACACACACACACACACACACACACACACACACACACACACACACACACACACACACTTCATATAATGCACCTACACTTGCGGCTTTGATTTATTGTTTTGTAATTAGCAGTGGCTACTGTATCATAGGTTTTGGATCAGCATTTTTTGAAGTTCACCGAACAAGACTACATGGTGCACGAAAAGCTTCTTACATATCTCTCAAACCTAAAAAAATAAAAAATAAAAAAATAATAAAAAAATAATAATAATAAATAAATAAATAAATGAATAAATAAATAAATAAATAATAAAAAAATAAACAAAATAGATAAATAAATAAATAAATAATTGACTTTTCAAATCCCAAACTATTCGAGGGAGGAGGAGGATAGGAAGGAGGCAGGAAAACGGAGGTGTGAGAAGAGCGAAGGCAAGATGTGAGGCAAGAGTAGGTAGGGTATGTTTACACGGCGGATCAGAGTGGGGCGAAGGGAGCACCTGGTGTATTGATAGCTGAACAGCAAGGCACAGAGGGGGAGGCGCGACCAGGGAGATGAGAGGTGAACAGTAACACGTGTGCCTGATGTGGACACGAACAATACTGGCTCAGTTTGCGTTTATCTGTACAGTACGGTTTGGCTACCTCATACGAACGACCAAAGTAAAAGCGTGTCCTTGCCTGTCTGCCGTGTGGCGTGATCTGCCTTGACCCACCTAACATGACTCTCAGCTTCTCAAAACTCGTCCTATCAGAAGTAAGTGTCCTAGGCCTCTGGTGGAGGTGGCCGCGTCAAGACTTTGCTCTGACCCTCGTCCAGCTCATCCCTATTGTTTGCCTCGCCCTCACTCTTGGTGAAGATCCCTAGTTGTGCCACCCTAATTATTTGTAAACTGTTTGGCACCCGGCGTCTCGTGGACTAAAGGGAGGAGAAGGACGTATCTACAATCACCTGAGTATAACATTCCTTAATTTTGTTGTATTACGTATATATAATTCCCGCAGTATTGTTCATTACGCAGGGGAGATGTGTGGAATTATTATAATGATAACTGCATCAATTACATTGCTGTAATAATGCGTACTATGGCTAAGTTGTCAATTCTAAAGTGAGCTGCACACTTGTTCAGCTTTCAATCTTAATAAAACAAGTACAGTTTACCCTGGCCTAAGCTATTAAAGTTAACATGGAAGTCTTTACATCTTGTAATAACTATGATGATCTTGTTCGGTCGAAGAAGAGTAGAGTAAAATTCATTCAAGCTGTCAGGCAATGAGGCAAACGCATTCCTCCTTTCCTTCCTATTCATGATCTTTGACACACTAGTCAAGGAGGCCAGTGACCCTCGGTGGCGTCCTTCCGCGGCCTCACACTGGTCCAAGCAAGGACATCACCCCTGAGCCCAGAAAGAACCAGATGTCCGCAATCTCATCTTGCTGGGTAAGCCTGAGTTTGCTAAGAAGTTGGACATGTACGTAGTCTCACAAAGCATTATTATTTTTGTGTTCCAATCCCGCCGGAACAGTTTAGGCAGGTGTTGTGTGCTGAGTAAATGTATAGCTGTCAGTTGGCTGCTACCGACTGCGGCTTCCTTACACTCTCGTTAAACATTTACAAGAACCGAACAGCTGTCGGCCCCAGTGAAGCAGAACCCGAGCATCGTCACGAGTGTGGAACGTCAGCACCCTGGGCGAGCAGTGCGGGTGAAGGGGGCGAGAATTTAGCAACCGGAGCGAGACTACCCTCTACGGACTCACCCCGGTAAGGCACCACTAAAACAGTGATATGCGTACGTACTTGTAGCACGATGCAGAAGTGTACGTAAGTATGTACTATCTATGTACTATATGTGCATGCATGCATGCATCCATGTATGTATGTATGTATGAATGTATGTAACGTATGCGTACATGCAACGTACCACAAAAGAATATACTTCCTATGTATGCAAATATTCAAAAGCTCCCCCAGTCTGAAAATGCAACTGAGGTGGTATGGTAATCGTGGCTGCGTCGGGGACCCTTCGCCAGTCCACCTGTCTGCGTTCAGCCCGGCGATACCCACAGTTCGTCCCCACAACACGCCCACTCCTGCCGCTGCCTCTTCCCATAGTTTACTGGCGGTGAAGACCAATGCGGCAAACTCACTGTTCGTCGTGCTTGGCCTAGCCTCCACGCCTGCCAGTCTCTATAATCTCTTTTCAGTGAAACTCTTGTCAATTACATAGTTACGGACGGGAGGCTCGGAACACATTATTATCGTTACTAATGGCAACAAACAAACCGATCATTGTCAGAAGCTTGGCAGGCGGAAATCAGTGAACGATTTCCTAAACTCAACGATCCTGTTAGCCCAGTAACAGACAAATGCACCTGGATGTCAATCGAGGTGCATGTCATATTGTTGGCGAGGAAGCAGTTTACACACAAACACATACATAACATTACACTATAGTACACCTCTTATGCACAACCCTTCCTAATCAAGTCCAGAAGCGAGGGGAAGGATATCCTGTAGCTTCCCTCTAAGAAAAAGATTCAGTCATGCATTGCACTCTGGAAAGAGCTGCACCATCTTGTTCTTGTTCTAGCCGTGTGTAAGCCCTCTTCAACTGCGTGGTGTTAACTTTAGCGCTACAAGTGTAATCCCCGTAACTTTTACCTATGGCAGCAAATGATGCGCCTATACAAAATGAGACTTGGTCGTAGTGACGGAGGAGGAGACAAACTTCCATGGATCGTCAGGAATCGTGCCCATCGAATCACTACTGATCAAATATGAAAAAAAAAAAAAAATCAACTTTTATACCATGTACTTATATCTATGTATGTGTGTGTGTGTGTGTGTGTGTGTGTGTGTGTGTGTGTGTGTGTGTGTGTGTTTACACACACACACACACACACACACACACACACACACACACACACACACACACACACACACACACACACACACACACACAATTACAAACACAACCATACACAGCGCAAGGACAGGTAGGTGTTGCCATAGGCTATAATGATACATCTGAAGAGTTCCCACCGTGGGCGTAAATCTATAAATAATGGTGACAGGTAATCACTTGGAGAGGCGGTTATGAGACTGATTTGTGTGTGAAATACTTGAAGAAACACACACACACACACTCTACATGTCAAGTTTATCTGATATTTGGGATGATCCCATGAATTATTACCGAACATGATCGTACAGAGCCCGATATAAACAACTTATATAAAATTAAATATTGAAAATACTTGAAACCCATTCCACCCTAAGAATGCCACCTACAATGCACGTATAAAGAGTATTAGGTTCTTAACCATGACACATACGTTAAGAAAACAATGGATATAACCATTTGCGTTAAGAACGATTTCTGTACAATATTTCCAGTAAAGTACGGGGTTAATAATTATTCAACGAGGGTTTGGCGGACACTGATGCCGTAACTCCCGGCGGGTTTGGCTTCGTCCTGCTGAGACAGTACAATGTGCCTCAAAATCTCCCGCCTCTTTCCAAAAAAGTTCACCGAAGAGAGACAAAGAGAACGAAAAAAAAAAAAAAAAGAATAGAGGGAGAGAGTGAGAGGAAAAGGGAGTAAGAGAGAGAGAGAGAAAAAAAAAAAAAAACTCTGAGACGCGGCAGAACAGAGGCAGTGGCAGCGAAGTCCAGCAGTGTGACCACAGCCATGCCATTCCCAAGGGTCCGCATAGTCTATTGTCTCCCTTGTTCCTGGCCCGGACACCACCCTCCCCGCCCCTCGGTCGGCATATATCACGAGATGACACGCTAAGGTATTGCGTCTGGACAATACGAAAATAAGGGTCTCCTCGATGCAAGTGACTACTGAGCCCTCTGGTGGCAAGCGCAGCCTATTACGTAGTACGGCAGGGTAGAACAATGGTAATCCTCACCTGAAAAGTGTTGAAAAAATACTGAAGGGGGGAACGGACAAAATAGGTAGAAAAAGCAAGGAAATATGTGAGGCAAGCAAGACACGCCAAAAAATGGAGCTATATAACACAAAGAAATTCTTGTAAACTTATGAACAAAAGAAAAATCATGTTATACGCGAGATGAACGTATGAAACGGAAACCCTTCAGAAAAACTGTTCTAGAAAAAAAGTGACATGCATTTAAAAAATCAGTGAAGACTTTGTCATATGTGGTATTTGTGTGTGTTTGGGGGGAGAGAGAGAGAGAGAGAGAGAGAGAGAGAGAGAGAGAGAGAGAGAGAGAGAGAGAGAGAGAGAGAGAGAGAGAGAGAGAGAACAGAGGATAGCAGGCAAACTGAGATAGGCCAAGCAATTCTCCAATACCAGCGGGCAGGTGAGGAGGTTCCCAGGGGTACGAGGGAGCTTCCACCCAGACCACACCGGCACACCTTCCTACGCCTACCGTCCTCTTCCCCTAGCACACCTGTCCCCTACCCTGCCTTTCCCCGGCACACCTGTCCCTTACCCATCTCCTCCCTCAACACACCTGCTCTCTGACGCCTCCCTTCTCCCCCACCTGTGCCAACTGACGCCCCCTCTACCTAACACCCTTCTGTTTCTCTTTTTATATTTCAACTCCACCTGCCACTCTACCTGCTGTGCCTCTATCCTCCTCCCCAACACAACTCTGGCCATCCCCTGACTCTGCCTGAGGCAAAGGAATAATGCAAAAGGTTCCTCCCAGTCACTGTTCATTACAGGTTCCAAACAGTTCCTGCATCTGTCATCATATACAAAGATTCACCTTACGACACCACTACGTCGCAGTCATCGCCATGATATTCCCCTCAACCTACATTCAAGGGAACTGTGCAATATTCAGCAGTCTCTCCCCCTCGCGGCCAGTGAGAGTGAGGTTGCGTGTGGAAAGCGGCGCCAATTTGCAGGTTTGTCTTAATACATCACAAACTCCTTCCTGCGACATCTAATGAGCGTGTTTAACAAACCCTCGCCAGTCAGGTGGTGCTAACTAGGTCCACTACCACTACCTGCAGGAGTAATAAGGAAACCCAGGTAACAAGGGCATTCCAAGGGCACGTTATTACACGAAAACAATTTCTCCGTTCTTCTTTAATTTACTTGACAAGTCTACGCAAGACTATCAGCGATACTCTTCACCTCAACTCTATATTGGCCGGACTATAAACACGAGTCTAAGAGGAGTGATGTGCAGCTGCAGATTAGTGTCGTGTGTCCTTAGCAACTTCTGTTCAAATGTGCTACTGCCCTTCTAATGCATCATACGTAGCAGGTAATTGACGCGCGTCTCATGTTCCACCCTTTGAGGAAACAACCCAAGTCACTCACCACATGTCCTTGTTAGCTTCACACTACACAAAGGAAAGGATGCACCTTTGACGCACACAATAAACTTCTCGTGTATGTATATATATTATATATATATATATATATATATATATATATATATATATATATATATATATATATATATATATATATATATATAATATATATATAATATTATATTATATATATATATATATATATATTATATATATATATATATATATATATATATATATATATATATATATATATATATATATATATATATATATATATATATATATATATATATATATATATATATATATTTATATATATTAGATCAGTTCCAAGATATAGATGAAATGAACAGGGACAAACCAGGAATTCTTCTTCATTTATTGAAGTTGCAACGTTTCACCTAACGCAGAAGGCATCATCAGCCTAAAAAAAAATGAATAAATAAAACAAAAGTATGAAACATAAAAAACGTATAAAAACTGACGTATAGGCAACGCACAATGCCATTTGATTAATTTTTTCTCATCGTGTGTTGTCTATACCTCAATTTTTATTCGTTTTTTATACGTTTTATATTTTTGTTTTAGTATATACACAATGTTTTATTTTTTCTAGCCTGATGATGCCTTCTGCGTAACGTGAAGCATTGCAACTCCAATGAATGAAGAATTCCTGGTTTGTTCCTGTTCACCTCATCTGTATCTTGGAACTGATCTACTATATATATATATATATATATATATATATATATATATATATATATATATATATATATATATATATATATATATATATATATATATATATATATATATATATATATATATATATATATAATAGCTGCGACAGCAAGTAACTTTTTATTTTCTTCCGCAGTTATTTAATAAATTGTTATATGTTAGCACCGCCACGGAATGTCACAATCCGTTTACGGACAAAAAAGAATAGGGGGAAAAGAGGCTTAAGAACTTTAAAAAGGGAAGGAAAGGAAAGTTGGAAAGGGGAGAGAAACGCTAGGGGGAAAAAAAAAACTGAACAAACAAAAAGTAGCAAAGAGGCAGGGAATGTAACATTGACTAATTTATATATTGATATTCTACTTTTAGTGACGTGACCGCGATACCGTAAAGCTGCTTCATGTAATAAGTCAAATATATAAACTATTAGGTGATTATTAAATAAATCCGTTTCTGAGAACCATACAGAAACAAAACTGTGAATTATTATTAAATTAAACACGCATGAAAATAAA
>NC_087159.1:13155000-13157500 GCF_035594125.1 Scylla paramamosain
GAGAGAATTGAATAAACAAAAGAATGAGTAGGTAAGTGGGGTTGGGGGTGATTGACAGTAAGTAAGCAAAGGGGAAGATGAATGAGAGGACGAGTGGTGGGGTGGAATGAGCGGATGGGAGCAAGAGGGGGTGACCATATGACTTTTAGCCCCGATACTTGTAATTAAATCACTCTTTATTTTCACTGATGCCTTCACTCACAACTCCATCCCTGTTCAGTGGCTACTCATCCTGTATCACATTTATTTCCTCACCACTCTTCTCTCTAAACACTACACCTCTTTCCTCTCCCTTTCTTCTCCTGATGGTGCTGCTCTTCTCTTACTCTTCCCTCACTCCACCTCGCCGGATACGTCATAAATAACCTCGGATTACCTGACGTTGCGCCTCTAGATCCTCAGGTGGCTTAGACTGTCCAGGTAAACGACCCTCACGCAACCTTAATTACTCCAGGTGTCGCAGGTGTGTGAAAGGTTTTGTGGTGTCGCAGCAGCAGCCCGGTGAGGTGTCCGAGTCCTGTAGCTTCTTCAAGAATAACCGAGAAAGAGAATAAAGTTCTAAAAAAGAGAATGTTTGTTGACTTTCATAACCCCCCCTCTTTTCTGCCAACACCACCATCGCTAGCACCACTATCACCGCCACCACCGCCATCACCACCATCATTCCCAGAAGCAGCAGCAGCAATATCAACAGTTACAACCGCAAGTCCAAGATAAAATCTTAGACAAAATATATTTTTTCTAGATTCTACAAATTCATGAACTTATAAATTCTTCGTAAGACAACACTACTCATAGCGGTAACAATGTGTCGAGTATTTATTAGGCAGGTAATGACGGCATTACCAGCATTAACTCTAATTCAAGAAAAAATCTCACCTTCATCCATTGAAAATTTTTATTATAAATAATTATCTAACCACAACAAACACCAAAGCTACCACTGCCTCTCACCCCCTTGAGTAGTCCCAAGGTCACCCTCATCCCGTCACGTAGCATTTCTATACCACTACCACTGCCACTGCTACGCTCAGACCCTTTCCTTTCCTCACCCACCACGCAACACATACCAACACAAAGATCTCTACAATGTACAATTAAGAAGTACCGGATTCGCATTAAACATGACACTCATTCATGACCAGTTCCCCCCCACGGCTGGTGGCGATAACCCTCTTCAACATTACCCACTTCCATCCTTTTATTAACACTCCCGAGGAAACTCAGCAGGTTCTCAATTTTTCGGGTTGGAGACAGCTTGTTTCGGAAGAAGGCACTGTTGGTCCGGGCGTGTGGAATGTTTTGGCTTAATCAGATCATCTAAGCTAGCTAGGTGACGCATTTCCAGGAATACGCGATCCGATGTCTGCCACTCTCACGTTCTGCCCTAAACAATGCAAGGACGTCAACCAAATGACACTTGTGGATATTCTTTATCTACGTTTTTCACCTTCAAATTACTCTTAAATCTGAGAATAATTACACAAATAACGGGATAATGCGAGGGGGTAAGCGGGTGAGTTTGTAATTAGCAGCAGCAGTACGTGACGTGACGTGTGTGTGTGTGTGTGTGTGTGTGTGTGTGTGTGTGTGTGTGTGTGTGTGTGTGTGTGTGTGTGTGTGTGTGTGTGTGTGTGTGTGTGTGTGTGTGTGTGTACGCACGAGCCAGACAAGTTTCATTCTATACAAAGTCCAATAAAGGGCTATCAGAAAATGGCTATTCTACAACCCTTTTCATATATTATTTTATAGTTGCCTGAAATTCTACTTTTTTCCCACCTCCTTCCCCGTTAAGGTGTTGCGGGACGTTTCACTTCCCACACACAGGCACAGCAGTGAGGGCGCGGCCAGCCACTCCCAGTGCTGGCAGCTGGTAGGCATTTTAATACTTGATTGTAATTGTTATCAGGACGGTGAATATAAATGCATAGAGAGCGCGCGCGCGCGTACACACACACACACACACACACACACACACACACACACACACACACACACACACACACACACACACACACACACACACACACACACACACACACACACGTTAACTTTCTCTCTCTCTCTCTCTCTCTCTCTCTCTCTCTCTCTCTCTCTCTCTCTCTCTCTCTCTCAAACCAACCAACCAACCAACCAACAAACAAACAAACAAACAAACAAACAAACAAACAAACAAACAAACAAACAAACACACACACACACACACACACACACACACACACACACACACACACACACACACACACACACACACACACACACACACACACATACACACACCGCGATCAGTAGTGAACTCTGACCTCAGTGAGCAGCGGTTTGTCAGGTCAGGTTGGCTAGTCGCCTCAAATATTGAAGGGGCGACGTGCATGAGGCTCTTATTCCGCTGCTCGTAACGAGGGACTGCGAGGACACTACGGCATCTCCTTGATTCTTAATGTTCACGTCGAGTGGACGGCGGGTAGGGTGGGATAGCTTTTCCGCGGCATTTCTTTGTAGT
>NC_087159.1:13167500-13170000 GCF_035594125.1 Scylla paramamosain
CACACACACTACGTGTTTGTCCTTTTGCACGTTGCTCCCAATACCTGAGAACGGTTCAGGCGAGGCGCGTGGAATAATAATATGCCCGGTGCGGGATGACGCGGGTAGGAGGCACGCCGCCACGGAAATATGGATGCTATCGTGAAGCCTGGACGTTCTGAGTTCCTGGGTGACTGAACGGAAGTGTTACGAGGTCGCGTGCGGGTGAGGGGAGGATGTTGTGTAAGGCGAGGCAAGGAGTGGGTGGCCGAGCTTGTAAATTGCCCGCACATTTTGTAAACAGTGGTAAGGATTACTTCACGTAAGAGTCATTCCTCAGCGCTCAAGTGACGGATAGCGTGTTGGCAATACGTGTGATGGATGATGGGGAAATAGCACACTCAAACAGCGTTAGTGTGTTATAAATACGAGGAAACAACAGATGAGTGAATAGTCTTTTTTTCATTTTGAGAAAATTTCTTTTTACTCTCTGTCATACTATTACGGTGCTTTTGAACTCCGTAGTAGAAGTAAAGGCGTGAAGGTTACAATTTCTGCTGGCCTGAATGAAGCTCGCAGGAGGAAAAAAAAAAAAAAAGGAATATCAAGAACACTCCTGAGAGTACACACGTAAGTAATTTCTTTGCTCTTTGCCGTGCAAGTTTTTACTTCTGAGTGGAAAGCAGTTGAACGTCCTATAAATTATAGATAACCAAGTATCATCCATTTCCTTGAAAGAAACATGAGATTGTTGTCTTGGGAAAGAGGGAAGCCCGGACCCGATGCTACCCTAGCGCCTTCAGGTCATTCACCGCTGCCCTTCACGTGGAATAAATCAAATTATTGCTTCTCTAGCCTATCTACACCTGCCGATACTAAACCAGTCCATCCACCTTTCTTATTGTGCTTCATTTCCTGCTGCGCTGGAAAGGTGAGCAGATGACGGGGATGACTCCCTCACACTGGTAATACCTGGCCGCGATGGTGTACTGGAACCGGAGGGTAATACTGCTGCCGCTTAGTCAGCTGCCTTTATACTTGGGATGAACTACAGCAACCAAGCGGAACTTGTAAGACGAGCACAGGGATGAAGTCAGCAGATGTGGTTTGGTATCTGTTTGAAGTTGAATATTTTTTTCTTTTGTGTGATTTTATTCGTGGTTCCTTTAATTAATAGGTCTCCAAATTATTTGGCCAAGAGCAATTTGAGTCTTATACAACTTCAGCGTGAGAGGACTGAATTATTTTGGCCCGGGTGGCACTAGAGCCGATATTTCCAAGCGTTTTAGTGGTAAGGAAGGCCGCAACAACCACGGGGTCAAGGAGCTAATGATACAACAGTGAACCAGTAATGTGTGGAAGGTGACGTTTGGCGTGACTGGTACATGAGGGCGGCAAGAGAAGAGCAAGGCAGGGAAGGAGAGGGAGGAAGAGGGAAAGGAAGAGAGGGTGGGGAGGGAAGGCAGACAGGTTTGCGCGTCGGCCAGGAAGCACAATCGGATGTCGTCCATCGTTCGTCTCTTGTTATTATCAGGTGTACCCTCGCCCCCTCCGTACCGACTCCCAACCTAGAGTTTACGCCCTCCCGCAACGCCCCCAGCAGCGTGAGGCAGGGAGAAGGGGCCATGAGAAAGAGGGAGCCAGGGAAGGAGTTGAAAGAGCAATGGCCACGGTCACCACTACCACACTACCATCACCACCAACACATTCCAGTCCATAGCCAACACCCTCCCAGGAATGCTGACTACCTTCTGACGACACCAGCCGACAAACAACAGGTCTGCAGCAACAGCATTTTGATGGTGAGTGGCTGGCAGCATCACTACCCTAACCTGACAACGCCAGCACTCACGACTATTTCCTCCAAAACAATAAAATTTTCGTATTTCATGATTTATTACAAACATTATCTTGCATAAACGCGATTCGTTGTTCTTAACGCAGTGTGAACAAAAATCTTTCCACAGGTAATCACTGTTCATTATATCCTACCTTATAATGCCTTATGATTATCCTCAGGAAACACAAAGTTATGGATGGAAATGTGTTTTGCCATGAATTGATCTATCTCACTACATAACATATTGTAATGTTACCAATTCCAGTTGTTGCCACTATGCAACTATGCACTAGAAACAAATATTCAAGTATGTACCAGGTAACCTGTAAACAATGGATTTACTTTTTTTTTTTTCAGCATTCAAGTTACTTTTATAAGAGTGAACTTTTTTTTTTATCTTCTATTCAATTCCCAGTCTACATAAGTTAGTACGAACGGAAATGACAAATGTAGGTAAACAAATACTATTAAAAAACAAAACTATCAAAAATCAAAACATTTGCTGCCTCGTAGATTTCTCCAACTTCTTC
Source organism: Scylla paramamosain (assembly GCF_035594125.1). Taxonomy (NCBI): domain Eukaryota; kingdom Metazoa; phylum Arthropoda; class Malacostraca; order Decapoda; family Portunidae; genus Scylla; species Scylla paramamosain. The sequence continues at coordinate 13,169,850 of NC_087159.1, forward strand.
ACTGTCCTTCATGTGACTCGGATATGTACGAGAACACTAAGTTTGACCTCTACTTTACTTAGCCCAGTCATCGTCCAATGCCAATGAGCATATATATATATATATATATATATATATATATATATATATATATATATATATATATATATAT
>NC_087159.1:13180000-13197500 GCF_035594125.1 Scylla paramamosain
TCAGCGTCTTATAATAAAAGTTTTTGAAAGCAAGTCACAAACGCAATGTGTATCAGTGATTCGCTCTTGTTACTGCTCATGATGATAACAGTCGTGCAAAGAAAAGAAAAAGAATGAGAGTGGATGTGAAGACGGTGGCTTTTCTCGCGTCCCTGCGTGTCTCACCGCCCATCGTCTCTAGTTCTTCATCTTCACAACCACCAGCGCTACCATACTCCCATTACCTCTGCGTCACGAAAGACTCCAATAATGGTGCACATATTAAACGCACCCATGAGGAACACATCAGTGGATTTCAATGGTCGTATTTTTTTCTCCCCGCCAAATCTCCATCAGCCTTTCGATCAGTTTTCCCGAAGTGGTCGAGATGACATCCTCCCCTCCCCTTCCCCAACAGGTCCCCGTGACACTATGCATTCCTCCGTGTGTTCAGTCTTTTTTTTATTTTTTCCAAGAATAATTCCGTGACGTCCATTTTCTTTTGACCATTTATAATGTGAAAAGTCGTTTACTTTCGATGTGTGTGTGTGTGTGTGTGTGTGTGTGTGTGTGTGTGTGTGTGTGTGTGTGTGTGTGTGTGTGTGTGTGTGTGTGTGTGTGTGTGTGTGTGTGTGTGTGTGTGTGTGTGTGTGTGTGTGTGTGTGTGAGAGAGAGAGAGAGAGAGAGAGAGAGAGAGAGAGAGAGAGAGAGAGAGAGAGAGAGAGAGAGAGAGAGAGAGAGAGAGAGAGAGAGAGAGAGAGAGAGAGAGAAAACATGTGGGTGTAATAATAATAATAATAATAATAATAATAATAATAATAATAATAATAATAATAATAATAATAATAATAACAACAATAATAATAACAATAATATCAAGTTTATTAGTGTGTGTGTGTGTGTGTGTGTGTGTGTGTGTGTGTGTGTGTGTGTGTGTGTGTGTGTGTGTGTGTGTGTGTGTGTGTGTGTGTGTGTGTGTGTGTGTGTGTGTGTGTGTGTGTGTGTGTGTGTGTGTGTGTGTGTGTGTAAAATATGTTTTGTTTACTGTTGGCTGCACTAATCTTACTGAAACCACATGACATTTTTATGCAAATTTAGACTAAGTGTCAATTGTGTTTTACTAGAAAAGAGAAAACAAAATAACTGACTGTCATAGAACCAATAAATATGAAACCAATCTGCAGATAACAACCGATAGACCGATATCAAAGGCAAACAACCATCCGAACAAGAGTTTATGCGGCACAGAGGCTGATAATACGCCTTGGATTAATCTTTGAATAAGACAAGTACTGAGGGTGGGCTGGAGACGGTGCGAACAGCTACCCTTAACAGAAGATTGTAGGAGCGTTCACCTGTCTGCTGCTGTGATTATTTCCCCCGACTCACGTGCAAAATAAAGAAAACAAAAAAAAAAAAAAACAACAGATAAAAATAATCATGGATGCAGAAAATTAAAGTTAATTATCCTGCCAGAGTCCTTCACGACCCTCCCTCATTAGCATAACTCATCCAGGCTGGCAGGCAGTGGTTGTAGCAGGAAGGAAAATTACGACCTGGTAAAATCTTCATAGTTGAGCTACACGTCCGTCTCCGTGACCGTGGGTGGCGCAGTGGAAACACACACCAAAAGAAAGGAAGGGAGATCTGAGAGAGCGGGTATGGAGGCTACACACAAGGTCCTTACCATGAATCCTCTCAGTCCTTCCCGATCCTAGCAATAACATATTTGTCTTGAGTCCTTGATTTCACGCCCTTTGTTTCCTGGTGTCCTACAGATATGCTATTTACCTTTAAGTTGATAAACCATATACACCATATACACCATATAAAGTTTTCTGTACGTTACGTACGATTACGTTCATTACACACAAAACAATCATGCGAATATGTAGCGAGACGCTCATGTTTGCAAGCCAAGATGTCGGTATGGGGCCCAGTTATTAACCATGAGAGTGCCATGTCAGAGCATTTCCACATGAAGCACGGTTCATGGTGTCTTTTCCCTCCCCGCCCTGACAGTTTTTGACGGAGAGCCACAAAGAGACGCAGTGTAATGTGCGACACAGAGGATATTCTCAGCCATTCGATATGCATAAAGGGGACGTGGGATTTGTGGGCTTCACCTCCACACCTGTCTATCCTCGAATGGGATGGGGAGGAGCGTTCTCGAAACAGCCAAACAGGTGTTTCTAGGGGTTCTGCTTGTCCACAGCCACACGTCATCCTCAAGTGGTGGCTGGCTGAAGATAACACAATATAGATACATTAAGATATACTTGCCAGGGAATTGAAAAGAAACAGTCATTAAAATTACTGACTGTTAACGAAAACCAAACAAAGACTCAAAATACAGAACGCGGTAAGGATGTTCATTGATAATAAACCCTTATTTGCAAAGAGACAAGCTTAAAGATGAATATATGAAACTTCCTCAAAAATTATACACAAAACGGCCATTATCAACCAAAACAAAGAAAAATAACATGACCAACGCCACTAGAAATTAATGGAATAAGGAAAACGAATGCAACAACTTAGAAAGAAAAAAATTAAGGTGAAGACGTTTAGACGATATCCATATGAAAGAGTAACAGAGGATAGCGCCCATCATCCCTTCTCCTATCATTAACCGGAAATCCTCTATCTTGCAGCGTGAGGACGTGTGTGAGTTATGAGGCAATAGCAAGCCTGTATTCGTGCCCTTAATGCCCCACCACCATCAGGCCCTCTATACTCGACTCTTGGGAGTGCCTAGTCGCCTCCTGCCCCTCGTCTTTTCTCAAGTGAGGCGAAACGGTGTTACGAGATTCTAGGGTGCTCGTATGTGTCTGGGATGAGATAACGCGGCTCGTTAATCAGCTGTAAGCCAAATAAACGAGGAGGATCGTAGGCAGCTGTATGTTGCTGGATAAGAGGCGCCCGAATATTTTCCCTTGCATTTATGTGGGTAATTTATGATGGGATTTAGCCCCTGTGTTTATCTTCTTTGAATGCACACTTATCCGGAATATTTAAGAAAGTGCACGTTCTGTTTAGTGTAAGTTTGGTACGGAAGCAACGACGGACATATGATTAGTCCTTTCCGGCGACAGGCCGAAATTGTCAAGCAACACACACACACACACACACACACACACACACACACACACACACACACACACACACACACACACACACACACACACACACACACACACATTTTTAGCCTCAGCTGCAATCAGAATCAACCGTTTATTACTATTATTTCCATTACTATTATTATTATTATTATTATTATTATTATTATCATTATTATTATTATTATAAATACACATTGGCTTATAAATAAAGCATCACAATAACTGAACCGATACACGTACATACGTAAAAAAAAAAAAAATAAATAAAAAGGCGATATCGAGTGTTTTAGAATTATATATATATATATATATATATATATATATATATATATATATATATATATATATATATATATATATATATATATATATATATATATATATATATATATATATATATATATATATATATATATATATATATATATATATATATATATATATATATATATATATATATATATATATATATATATATATATATATATATATATATATATATATATATATATATATACAGTAAAATCCCTCTCATCCGGCATTCAAGTATCCGGCACATTTTTCCCCAAGCCTTAAAATCAATAAAAAATCAATGTGTACTCATAAAATCGATTAAAATTCCCGCGCGAGGCATACTTTGTTCCCCTCGCCACCAGAGCGCACTGCTTCGCGCCACCCGCGGCCCACTGCACTGTGTTTACTCAGTGACTCAGTCCCGCGTGTGCACTGTTTATCGCCTGACGCCTTCATCATGTCTAAAGTTGTAGAAAATAGGAAGTGTGTTGTGCTTACACTTAAGCAGCTGATCAGATCAGCTGCTGATTAAGATCAGCTGATCTTTGTTATGGTAAGATTCGTGAGTGTAGGGTGGTGATTGTGGACATAATTTCACTTCTATTCAAGTATCCGGCAATATTCAAGTATCCGGCATGTCGGCGGTCCCGTTGATGCCGGATAAGAGGGATTTTACTGTATATATATTACATATAAAAGTTCCCTCTATATTTTCATTTCAATATGTATTTACTTAAAATCACTTACAAAAAAACTACATTGCCTATAAAAATTAAATATGATTTCAGAAAGACAGTTTGGTCAACGTGCGGAAAAGGAAAGTGTTTTGCCTTTTAGGTTTTACGAATAAGCTTTGCCACGAGTATTCTTACGGTTGTGGTGGACTGGTGCTGTCACAGTGGGTGCCCTCAACCTACAGTTGTTTTGACATTCTTTCCAAACGAGATAAAGCTGATCATCATCTCTAAATTCTAAATTTCTTTCTGGTGACACAAGGATGGGTGCCCAATCGCACGTCTCCTTTCCGAAGAAGGGACTCATGTGATGATAATTTACCCCACGGGAAAATGTGGATTATTAGCTTAATTAATGACTGCCGACACAAAGGAGAGAGACTCCACAGTGAATAAATCCAGCGCTGAAGAGAGAAAGACTGTGTGGACAGAGCGGTAACCCTGACAGACATGCCCTCTCAATGCCTATCTTCAAGATCGATTTTTTTTTTCCTCCTATTATTTACGATGATTCTGTTTAAACGTTTGTCTCTGTTGAAGCCTTCAGGATGGGTGATGGGTGATGTACAGTGCAGGTAACTACAGGCAAAACTTCACAATGTTACTCTGAGTAACCAGACTGGTATTTTCACCTTCACACAAATTTTCATCACATTATTTGCTTTGATAAGCTTTCTGTTATGTTTCCCGTTTTTTTTTTCTTTTCTTTTTAAAAAGGAAAGTATAAGCCTAAGGACTCCCACCCCCCTGCCTTTCTCGTTTCATGATAAAAGTGTTGTTAGATTATGAGCCTGATTATTCAAATTCAGGTTTTGATTACAGTTGTAATAACGACGTAAACAACTTTTTATTTATGAATCATTGTAAGTCTCTTACGAATCAAATTATTTCTAAATATTTGAGGAAATTGCTTTAATTCATGGCTAAAAATATTCACAAAGGTAAGGATGGGTCAGGTTTTAGGGTAGCGGATCACACTGAGGCTTTCATAAAAATGAATCATCATCCCGTGATTGCATGAATTGTAACAGTGCCAGTGGGTGTGGCGCGTCACCTTGTCACGTGGAGCTTCTATCTAGAAATGGGTTTGTTGCCGCTTTGACCACATCTGGCTTGAGTGAAAGATGCAAAGCAAGGTCGAAATAACCGCATATAATACCCTCTTTTTTCTTCATCGAACACTCCGCCCCCTGCTCTCTCTCTCTCTCTCTCTCTCTCTCTCTCTCTCTCTCTCTCTCTCTCTCTCTCTCTCTCTCTCTCTCTCTCTCGTGCATATATATATATATATATATATATATATATATATATATATATATATATATATATATATATATATATATATATATATATATATATCGATGTGGTTGCCTCGCACATAAAGACAGAGGGAATAAAATGTCGAGCCAACCGATCTACCGACACAAAAGACAGGTTCGGCTTCTCACTGCGGTATTATACAGCACTCACTTCGTTCGATTTTAAAAATTTAAGTAAAAGACAAAAGTGAAACAACGAACCATATAGACAGATCGGGACACACACACACACACACACACACACACACACACACACACACACACACACACACACACACACTTCAGCCATCCTGGCAATGCACAATTCACTTGGGGCACTGTGTTCGGGTACTCGGCGTGGCTTTTGTCAGTTCATCAAATCTGTAATATGCCACCAACTGTCCGTCAAGGACAGCTATAAGTAAATGAAGCCAGCTATGCTACTAGCAGGGCGGTGGTACCCTTCCTGGGGTAAGGATAAAGTGATATCTAATCTTAGGCTATCGTGATAAGGTTACGATAGATACGCAAAGGCTTGGTTTTAGGAAGTAGTCATTCGACATCAAAATGGTGATAGGGTAGAGCATTTGATGTTTCCTCTTTGTTTCACGATGAAGCAACTACATTTTGAAAAATTTGTTTCAGGTTACTGCACAACACGAACACAGAAATGCTGAACATCACGCACTAACAGTGAGAGTGCTGACGATATTGTTATTCAGATAACTGTTCAGATTCACGGGTGGGACACTATTCACCTTCACTGCATTCATCGCCGAAGTGCATCTCAGACGCAAAACTGGAAAACTTTCCACCGTCCTGTGAACAGCAGCTTCCTGCAGATCAGCGTATCTGCATGCGTTCATTTTTCATCCTCCAGGGATACTGAAGTGATGTCAGTATAGAAAACAAATAATCATGTTCTTCATATAATTGAATTATACAATCCCTGAAAACGTTGTTCGCGTTAAGTCGTTCTTTCAAGACAGAATGTTTCTTCCAGGACCCGACACGCCACCTGACATATTGGCTAAGACCATGGACGTCTGAGAACAAAGAGCTAAGCTGCTGCCAAGAGCTTCGCTTAGGGCCTACAAATGCTACGCATGGAACACGTCTCGTTCAGAAGTTCACTTTCGAAAGAAAAAGACCCGAAACAAACATGAGACACTCAAGAATTTCAGTGTTGCCAGACACACCTGGACGCGGCGCTTTAGCAATTTTTGGACTGTATCTTGAGCGTCATCTGAATATTAATTCCTGTTAAGTTGCAATTCTTCGTTCAATGAATATTCGTTTCGTTGTCTATGCGTTGGGGCACTACTGTGTTTTGTTTTATGACACTTATTCAGAGGTATGTTACTAGCTTTATAAAAAGATAAAAAGTACATAATATTATCTGCTAACAACAATATCCAAAGGAAAATGGATTTTTGTTCCATATACAAATAACTAACATATTCATACATAACTGAAAATTTCAAATATATTCTGTACGTTGTAAACACAGATAAGAAAGAAACAAGAAGGAAAAAATAAATATAAACGAATCAGTAACACAAGCAGTCAACGTAACATTTGTAAAACACATCTTGGTCCTCAATTCTAAAACTTTTACTAGTGGTCGTGTTCGCGTGTATATACATCAGTATGAGCTCATCTTGTCTTTACAGGCGAGTCAGACGTTACTTTCCATATAATGGACATTTCAGCATTAAATGTAATGCATTTTAAGGACACCAACACAAGACGAAAGAGTAAAGAGTTTATTCCTAACAAGCCACGGTGTTTTGTGTGGGGACGTAACTACTATGCAGGGCTCGGGCCTCACCACCGCCACCCCTCCACAGCACAATGGACTAAATTAATTTTACTCCTCGAATGGTAGCGGGATGGTTCATATGCAAGCTGATATTTGATGACTTTTCTCGACTGCATCGCACTAAGCAACTCAAATGACAGTAACTTAAGAGATCAAAGTATTTTTCATAACTGATGAAATCTAAAAACGTGAAGATTATGTGTTATCAATAGTTAAACATTCGCTATAGATAAACAATATACCAGGAAACCTGTTACTTTCTTCCCAGGTCATTCTCTTCCGGACTGCAAACCGATTACTGCCAGACTCACGTTCCTATTTAAATGTTATCACTTAGGAATCTCTGCCTGCGTAACAGGTAAGCCTTTTGCCCACACTTTTTTTTTATTGTTTTATTTAATCTTTATTTTTGTTATTTATGAGTATTCATATTTTGCATAAGATTCTTTGAATCTATTCAACAAAGTGAAGGCTCAGGAGTTAAAAGCAGAGGCAATACTTTATTCTCGGCTACTTTAGATCTTACTGAAATCTTTTGGCCTTTAGTCTTCTATTCGTAAGGTAAAAAACCATAAACGTGACCACGGATGCACCACACTGATTACAGAAGCTGACTGTAGATGACAATGTAATGTTTATTCAATGCAACAAAAGTAATGGTACGATAATCTTACAGACGCCTGTTCACAAAATTACAAGTTTCTTCAAAAGGGTGAGAGAGAGAGAGAGAGAGAGAGAGAGAGAGAGAGAGAGAGAGAGAGAGAGAGAGAGAGAGAGAGAGAGAGAGAGAGAGAGAGAGAGAGAGAGAGAGAGAGAGAGAGAGAGAGAGAGAGAGAAAAACATTGTCATGCACAAAAAAGCGCCTTTCTATGCAACATGAAAATGAGAGATATTCTAGAAAAGGAGAAGGTAAGCAGCTCCGCTAAAGATGACACGTTTAAAACACTAACAAAAGAATTTACGTCAACAATCGTCGCATAATGTCGTGCAATAAATTCAATATTGTAGTAGCCTTTTAATATGAAAAACATATATAAGATGCTTCTGTGCTTAAAATTTACAGTCATTACGCACCTTTAAGAAGTGTGATCCACAACCTGGTTTCACAAGATGCAGCAATTAAGGTATCTTTCCTTCTGGAGTTAATGCTTTCTGGAAAAAAAGTGAGTACACGCTCGCATCAATTCGTTTCATTTATATTATATAATAAAGCACAGCATAATATATATATATATATATATATATATATATATATATATATATATATATATATATATATATATATATATATATATATATATATATATATATATTAGTTAATAATAGTTTTGAGTAGATCAAACTATTCTCAAGTAACATACACATAAATAATGTATGAACCATTTCACCTCCAAACCAATTTGATGGAGATCCAACGAATTCCACTTTGATAACCATCAATGTTCACAGGCTTTCAGGATATTATTAATAATCTTTACAATTCAGTCACTGCACTCTGGCATAACTTACAACACTAGTCATTTTCTAGCAAGCTTTGCGCCAAAGCTACTACACTAAACCTGGAGGACTGACACGTCTAAATGGAATGTTTAATGAACAAAGCATTCCCGTGTGCAGTCACCGTTGTCTCTTACTACAATCAACCTTTACTCATGCTAACGTACATACTTTTTAGAACACGAGGGAAATTACATCATCATATCTGCAGTTCTGATTCAAGTAGTAGATAAGGTGCCTTCAATGTTTTCAGGTCATTGTAAAGCTACCCAGAGACATGACCAATGCTAGATTGAATTTACCGGTGGAAAAGTCTCCGTAATTATATGTAACTGAGTGATCAAAGCGCAACTACAAAAAAGTCAAAAAAGGCTACTTTCTCGCCTCTTTTTGGGCGACCTGTTCCTCCGGCACAGTCTCCGAGGTTACCTGCAAAACTTGTCGAAAACAAGAACAACTTAACAGTTATTGTCACTGCTATTGCTTACTTTCCTGAATTTTCTTCTATCATTGCACTCAAAACATGTTTCTTGCTGCATCATTTTTGTGTACTATAAATTTATTTTCGTCTCGTATTTACGCCAATATCTAATCAGAGACTTAATGGAATTATAGCTGTGGGAAGGAAACCACTCTGACTCACGCCAGAAATGACAAAGAAATGACAGAAGCAATGGCGGACGTGGTAAAGCAAGGAGTGCTGCGTCATGGGCTTGCCTGTAGTGGCGGAGGGGAGGGAAGGGGATTGTCGTGACAAGAGAGTGAGTATTAGTATTGAAGGGGAGGGTGAGAACCAAGGCAAGGCGACTATGTTGAAGGGAATGGGTGGCTGGGGGAGAAGAGCTCGTGCACTCCCGCTTTCCCCAGGTTGTGTCTGGTTGGGGTGTTGCTAGAATTATTTACACATCAACATTCATCTCGTTTATATCCGCCATAAAGAAGAGCGCAGGTAACACGAGCTTAAGGTGTCTGGGGGAGAGATTATGCTAATTATACCTGATCTACCTGTGTCTCGTATGTTTGCAGTAGTTGTAAAGGGGGAAAATCACGTCCGTTGGAAAGCTGCAGATTTACATCCACTTTATAAAATCTTACTTAGACTAGTAACGCTGACTTACTGTACATTTTCCCTTCCTTTTAATTAACAAAATTAATAAAACACAAAATAAATATTCTGAAACTGCAGATTTTTTTTTTCTAATGGTACTTTAGGATATATTTGATAATGGTTAATTGTGACGGTGTATCTATGTACATGTAGGCGCGGGAGCAGGAGCTCTCACCAAGAGAACCATCTCCCGCCATACTGAAGCCAGGCTGGGTACATAAGGGTGAAGGGGGTGGCGTGGTTCCATAGAGCGGGGAGGTGAGGCCCCGTGCTGTCCGGAGGGTGCTAGGGTTGGCTGGGTCTATACTCTAAAAAAAGTTGAAGGTTACTAAACGAACGAACAAAGTTAACTATTTTATATTTTCAAAAGCTGTGAATGTTTGCTTGTTAATGACAGCTCAGGTCAGAACGGGCCCACGAGCAAGTAACGTACACACCCTTAAATCCCAACACATCCCGCAGAAAAAGAGAGAGAGAGAGAGAGAGAGAGAGAGAGAGAGAGAGAGAGAGAGAGAGAGAGAGAGAGAGAGAGAGAGAGAGAGAGAGAGAGAGAGAGAGAAGCACACAGCACGGCGCCTCCACACAGGGCAAGGCAGGCATCGGGAGGTCCATCCACAAGACTCAACGTCAAGAGGCGAGGGAAATTTAGGAAGTATATTGTGATTATGAGTAACAATGTTTATACTTCCTTCATCCTGCCTTTTACGCTGCAAGAACATTATTATATTTAAGGCCGAGCAAAGGCCATCTCTAATTTATTATTCTGTGCTCCGTCAAGTGTTCGGTGTCAAGAACCTTCGATGGAAATTTCCTGTGGGCGCGACAGGACTATAGTTTTCACTGAGTTCGTCAATCACGAATATTTTCATAACTAATTATTAGTTTGTGAATTTTTGCCTGCACGTGATTTTGCATCTGTTTGTTTATTTGCGTCGTCCATGCATGAGAGAGAGAGAGAGAGAGAGAGAGAGAGAGAGAGAGAGAGAGAGAGAGAGAGAGAGAGAGAGAGAGAGAGAGAGAGAGAGAGAGTGTGTGTGTGTGTGTGTGTGTGTGTGTGTGTGTGTGTGTGTGTGTGTGTGTGTGTGTGTGTGTGTGTGTGTGTGTGTGTGTGTGTGTGTGTGTGTGTGTGTGTGTGTGTGTGTGTGGGTGGGTGGGTTTGGCAGGTTTATCATTGTTTTCCCTTACAGCCCGCAAGTTTGGACCGACAATCCATCTATCACGGCCTCAAGTGTTGACAGGTGGTGGGTGGTAACTCGGCGGGGGGATAAACTGCCTCGTAAATCTGGTCAACCAAACACTACCAATAGTTATCTATCTGTAGCTTTTGGAAAGCGTACCGCTACCATCTGAAACAAACTAAATATCATTGAAATCTCTCTCTCTCTCTCTCTCTCTCTCTCCCTCTCTCACTCTCTCTCTCTCTCTCTCTCTCTCTCTCTCTCTCTCTCTCTCTCTCTCTCTCTCTCTCCGCGTAGCCTTGCCTCCCCTATTATTGTGAGGAAGCTGTAACTCACGCGTTATAATGCAGTGGTATCACATGCAGAGGGAAAAGCAGGAAGCAATCAGAAACCTTATGAGGACGAGTGCATGATGTCAAGTATCGTGACTGCTTGCCATAGATGGTGCCGCGGTGACTTGCATTACGTCTGCAAATTCTTGCCACACAAATGTTAATAAAGGCAGCGTCCTCCGTCAGCGTGACGGTGGAGGGGAAGAGCCCCCGAGTTGATGGAGTGATAGAACACAATAATGTCCGTGAGCAAGATGGTAGTAATGCACGATAATGACGGTAGCTCACGGCGAGGAGGATGGCGGTGCACGATAATGACCAAAAATAGTCTTCCGGCTAATCACGGCAGGTTTGATAACTGGAATAAAACCTTGGATTCCTGCTCCCTCTAACTACCTCGTCCTTCACTACACCCTACTTTTGTCTTCGCGTTATCCTTCGTCACTCCCTAACTGTCGTTCACCGCGATGAATATGCCTCTCCACGTATCATGCAATGTGATCCTTTTATCAAAAGTACTCCCTCACAGCCTTACAAAATACACAAGAACATCGTGAATATAATCCGGTGTGGCATCTTGGGAGCCCCACCCTGCACAGCAAGCCTGCTGCTCTCCTTAATAATTTTCAAGCCAAATGAGAACAAAACGTCACACTAACGGACAATGTGCTCGCACTTCGCCGCTGTGAGTATGATTGCGATACACGCCGCTGTGAGCATGACTGCTGTACACTTAACTCCTGCTCTCGACGTCTTGTGGCAAGCAAGAAAATATGTGATGAGCCTCGCCCATCAGAGGCAGTTACTCGTACAGAGAACGGGGGAGTACACACCTTGAGGGGCGTGTCCCATCATGCCTGACCGATGAATCTCACTCGAAGGGGTGTTCCTTGGCCCGAGTCTGTTGTCTCAGGTGTGCGGCCAGGCAGGTGCTTCTTCCGCTCACATATTCATCACTTTACTTCCTCTTATCTTCATATGAACATTTTATTTACAATAATTTTTACTGCCTTCATTCGTCATTTTTTCTTCTTTGCAGTTAACAATCACAACTTAGCTGAGTTCAGAATTATTTATTTATTTTCTTATTTATCAGCTTATGATTTATTTATACACATATTCCTTATCAATTCATTAAGTTATTTTCCTTACTAGACGATATCAATCATGCATAGAGTACTTGCCCAGTAGGACGACCTCTACCACCTACAGGAGCGCGATGCTGCTACGTCCCTGATAACCACATTAAGACACAATGATACACATCACCCTGGGCACTGACAGCATCCTGCCTCCTGTCACCACAATGGAATGCACACCTTCCACTAGTCAAGGTTACCAAGTTCCTCAGCGTCGCCACACACGCAGCATGACCTGTTAGCGCCGCACCACGTCCTTTCCTCCACTCGTTATCTCCATCTCTAGCGCTGGCTCATCCACAAGACTCTCTCACCCGATCAGCTCATAAATGTGCACACCCTATTCTTTCTTCATACGCCTCCCTAGCTATTTTTCTTTTTTTAGAAAAAAAAAAATCAAATTAACTATAAGGCCTTCGTGTACTTGTTTTAGCATGGGCAAAGAGATCCCATACATACCTAGAGTTCAGTGTCTCTCGATCTTCCACCTTCACTAATGCGTACATCAATCTGCAAAGACATCCATGATTGCTCCTCGCCCACCATATGCAGTAGGACATCATGGTGATGTACGAGTATAGCCATCTCGTACCGATCATATCCCACAGCAATCAGTACAAAAAAAAAAAAAAAAAAAAAAAAAAAAAAAAAAAAATCCCATAAAAACTGCAAATAAATTTTCTCTTCCCGTCATCAAACTGTAAATCTCATGAAACATTACTGTGTGTTTTTGTTGTTATTTTTATTCTTCTTTTTCCTCGTTATTATTGTTATCATTATTATTATTATTATTATTATTATTATTATTATTATTATTATTATCTTTATTATTATTATTATTATTATTATTATTATTATTATTATTATTATTATTACTATCATCGTCATCATTGAATTAAAAACTACTAAATTATGCACAAATGAGAATCTTTATCCCGATCTTTAGACTAAATATTCTGGCTCTTACACACACACACACACACACACACACAGATGTGTATATATATATATATATATATATATATATATATATATATATATATATATATATATATATATATATATATATATATATATATATATATATATATATATATATATATATATATATATATATATATATATATATATGTATATATATAATATTTTTTATTACGCAACATAATAAAACATCTTATAATACACTTACTGTACTACGCCCAAGTGAGAAATCAGACCAAAGAGGAACATGAGCGATACAAACATGGCCAGCCACAGCGCAGAAATGCTTGATAATGTTACACAACGTCTGGGCGGAAGCTAACAATTTAGACCAGAGGTAACCTACTAACTGTACGTATCATTACTTAACACCAGCAGTATTCATACACTGAAGAAAACGTGATACTGTATTCTGTTATACACCCAGGAAGTAAAAGACGAGAGGTAATCTGGTGAGGAGAGAGGAGCCTGTAGTGCCACAAGCATGTGTAACGGGTGCCAGCGCCACTTGGTGAGTGAGAGGCTGCTAGGTGTTATCACTTCATGCTACGTGATCTCAAGCCCCCTTCTGTATCGACCATTTCTTCAGTACTCGCTGTGAAGACACTACTCATGACTCCATCAACACTCAGTAACCTCCTGGCACGTGTTGCCTGGTACATTTTATATTCCATAACGATGGAAAACACATGATAAATCTCCTGCTATAAATCTGCGGGTGTTAATGACTTTCACCTCAGTTGCTTGGTGATGGATTGCCGCTTGCTGTAGAGAGCGCCGCCTTCTGTCAATAACCTGCGGCGGACACGATATGAGGACGAAATAAAAAGTAACATGTTAATGCAAGTGAAAGAAGCAATCATATGGCAATACATATGGATAGATGGGGCCATTGAGAGTGAAAACACACACACACACACACACACACACACACACACACACACACACACACACACACACACACACACACACACACACACACACACACACACACACACTTCGACAGCTTGGGGGAGGTGGTTCTGCGCACTTCAAGGCAGCGTCATCAGGGTGGATAAAGAGCGGAAAAGCGGGTGGATCGGTGTGAGTTTTGTGGAAGGTAAATTGTGAAGGCAAAGTGCTGACATCCTCTGTTGTGGAGAAGGAGGAGCGAGAAGATAGGAGATGGCGCCAAGGAGAGGGATTATTAGGCGATAACGAAGGTGAGTAACCGTTCACCCTCTCCTGGTTAGTGTTCCATAACTTAGCATTGCATGACGAAGCACGAGGAGGTAGAGAAGGAAGAAGCGCAATTGGAGGAGGAGGAGGAGGAGGAGGAGGAGGAGGAGGAGGAGGAGGAGGAGGAGGAGGAGGAGGAGGAGGATGTCATGAAGTGGTAAGGCATAGCAAGTCTCAAGCATAACAAATTGCAGGGAGATGAAGAAGAGAGAGATATTCAGAAGTAAAATGGACAACAAAAGATCCCGCATGAACAGAATTTTTGTTAAACATCCAAGATCATTCATTTAAAGACAATGTGAAGTCAAAGTGGAATAAACCGTAAAAATGATAAATAGATTAAAGAATAAGTGAGTAAAGCTAATAAATCAATTAATCAAATACTTTCTACGGTCTTATAATGATGAAAAGCTTTATTTAAATTTTAGAATTTGACCCAGATAAACGTACACATGCAAAACTACTCCTAAAAAAAAAAAAAGCACAATAATATCCCAGAGATTGACACTGAGAGCACGAATAGCTGAACAAGGAGGGATGGCTGAAGATGGCGCGATACCTGGCTGACGAAAACCAATCCTTCTCCTCCTTGGTCAGCAGCAGTATTAAACTTTCGGAGCGATTATTTGTACGCTGCTACAATATGGATGAAAGACCGGAGAGAGAGAGAGAGAGAGAGAGAGAGAGAGAGAGAGAGAGAGAGAGAGAGAGAGAGAGAGAGAGAGAGAGAGAGAGAGAGAGAGAGAGAGAGAGAGAGAGAGAGAGACAGGGTTACTACAGACATCTCCACCACTGCCTCCAAGACATCCCGGACCGAAAGCTTCAACGCGACAGTTATCAAAGTACACAAAGTAAAAAGTGTGTGGCATTTCGCATTTTAGTTTACTGCGTGTATATACAGTCTGTTTACTTTTCTCTCTTTCTCTTCACAGTTTTAAAAGTCTCCATGAAAGACATCCAAACATCTGACTTTCGGAACTCAACTTATACCAACAAAAAGATAAAGAAAACATGTAAATGAATGAGCAAATAAACGCAAAACGAACCAGTTGAAAATAAAGGGAATTATGAAGCGAGCCGCAAATGGAAAATAATTCCGGGGACGGGAGAGAGGAAGAATCCAGACCAACAAACCGAATATTTTAGACTAGGGCAATCTAATCACTGTTTGGGCGGTTGGCTACGCGGGCCACTCCGGGGACGGCCGGCCCGAGCCTCGCCGAGATAACCACCAGTTTTATGGCATAATTTCATCAATTACCGCAGCCGCTAATATGAAGATAACATCTGCCTGCCAGGCCACATATTACCTGCCGCCCGGGCTGCTGCCTTCCTGGAAACATTTGACTGTGAAAGCACACGCAGTCAACAGGGAGCCGCCAGTCTGTTGCCGTGATGTCTGGTGATGGCGGACGGGCGGATGAAGACAAACAGCGCTGAATGTGTGCTGGTGCGTAGGTGGTATTAGTGGTGGAGTTAATAGTGCTACGTGGTTGTGGTGTCCGAGGTGGTGGCGGTGGTGGTGGTGTATAATGAGAGGTATGGTGCAAATGAGTCGTATGTGTGGTGTTGGGTTAACTGCGGTAGAAGTGAATAAAGGGATATACGTAAATGATACTGATTGGTGTGGCTGATGGCTGTGTTTGCTAATACCAGTGAGTGGGCGGTGTAACAACACTGGTGCGTGGTGTGAACGGTGGCAGGGAGGAGAACGGATGGAATTAATTAATGGGTGGCAGGTAAAGGGGTGGAGGTGGGTGTAGGTCGGTAGCGGTACATCATCAGCGAGACCACCAGTGTGATCGTCAGGAGTGACAGATAAGGTGTCAGGGAGGGGTGGGTGTGTGTGTGTGTGTGTGTGTGTGTGTGTGTGTGTGTGTGTGTGTGTGTGTGTGTGTGTGTGTGTGTGTGTGTGTGTGTGTGTGTGTGTGTGTGTGTGTGTGTGTGTGTGTGTGTGTGCTAACAAGGATGGGTTTGGGAGCGAAACACGCTGGGAAGGCTTAATGGAAAAAATCATTAGTAGTTAATTGTGAATAAGTGACTAAAATACCCAACTTCGTCTGATTTTTTTTTTCTTTCTCTCTCTCTCTCTCTCTCTCTCTCTCTCTCTCTCTCTCTCTCTCTCTCTCTCTCTCTCTCTCTCTCTCTCTCTCACCGGTGTTCATCAGGCATGCTTACTCGTGTGTGTCAATGCTTGCTTATATATATGCACCTCATATTAAGTATTCATGAAATATATATACACGCTCATATGAATGGGTCTTTGAAGTCTCACAAACGAAGATCAGAGGAATTGCTAATGAACGTTTCTTAATTTCGGATTCCATGTGGCACCAGATCCACAAATATCTTTTAAAATAAAAATCTGCCCATTTGCTCAAAAAAGACTAATATTTATCGCATCGCAAAAAAAAAAAAAATTCGACCGGGTGCCCTTTACTCAAGCAATTTTTAAAAGTTCGCTCACATATTTATGCACTCACGAGCAAACATGCATATTTTTACATATACTTAGACACTCAAGCGTACGCGCACACACACTTACACATGTACGCACATACGCACGCACAAACACGCATAGGAAAGAACGCACATAAGCGCACGCGCACACACATGCACGGACGCACGCGCACTCTCTCTCTCTCTCTCTCTCTCTCTCTCTCTCTCTCTCTCTCTCTCTCTCTCTCTCTCTCTCTCAGACACACACACAAACAGGAAATATGTATCGCTGAATAAAAATAGAAACAAAGTCTAGGTAGTACGTAGCCATCAAGACAGCCATAATAGTGCAGCAAATCTCC
>NC_087159.1:13207500-13212500 GCF_035594125.1 Scylla paramamosain
GAGAGAGAGAGAGAGAGAGAGAGAGAGAGAGAGAGAGAGAGAGAGAGAGAGAGAGAGAGAGAGAGAGAGAGAGAGAGAGAGAGAGAGAGAGAGAGAGAGAGAGAGAGAGAGAGAGAATTAGAAAGACACTATCTTCATTATAGCCTAGATAATTAATATTTTTAATCTTACAGTAACTTTATTCTTTTTAAATAGCGTTCTGAGACAAACATACAGGAAAAAAAGAAAGAAAGAAAGCTGCAGCGTTCGTCTGTAACTAAATGTACAAATGGGTACAAGACATGTATATATATTTCCTTCTTACAGCAAGTGGTCTATCCTGACCTCTCCTTGCACTTCTATATATACACACAGGGCAATAACAGCGACCATGAAGACGTAAACACTCACCAAGTGGTTTAAAATTCTGGCTGTCCATCACACCGCCTGTTCCAATGTGTCTGTGTCACGAGAACTAAGTGCAGTATAAGCCAAGAGGTCCATGTCAGGGGGATCGTCAAGTTACCGCCATAAACGTAACATCAGGGAGACGATGGCGTTTTGGCCTCGCACTCTTCATGTTCTGGGTTCGCTTCCCGCCCTTGCCGATAGCCTGTGTGCTTCCTAATAGCCGGGAGTCCATCGTGGTTTTAGGACAAGTGAAGCACGAGGGATGGCAAACACTTCTACAGGTAACAATGCAAATGCAACACCTGTGGCGCAAATCAGGTAAACCATCATTGCAATCGACATCTTAGCAGTGCACAAGACAAACTGATATGAAACGCATGTCCCGAAGCTCAATAAACCTCATATGAAAAAGAAAACAATAAAAACGTACTTTTAAATATCTCACAAGGTACGAAAGGGCAAGGTAGGAGAGAGCGTACTTATGAGCCACGGACTGAGACACGTGCCTTACCTCTCCCCCATCCCCAAACCCCCAGCCGAGGGGGCAAGCGTCACCACCGCGCGCCTAAGAACCACCACACCGCCAGCACACCTCTCTTCATATCGGCAAAATCCTTGAAGGTGACTGTCCCATCCACAAACCTTTACCACCGTCACATTCATCATCACCGCTGCTGCTGCCACCACCGCACCCCTTAGTCTCCCCCTCCCCAGCACCCTCTCCGCCGCAGCCTCCTACTACAACCTTAAAGACCAGGTTCATTCACGGCCCTTCAGCGCGAACCGCCCTTCCTGGAATCTGAGCTACTCTTCTGCTTACAGCCGCTCGGGAAACTATAAAAAAAAAAAGGAAAGGAAAAAAAGCAGGAAGGGCTGCGCTAATCCTAAAAATCTCTCAATCGACCGCGCCACATACAAAAAAAAAAAAGAGGGAAGGGAATATTTTGCAATCATTTCTATTAACATGGTATAAATTATGGAGGAGGAGGAGGAGGAGGAGGAGGAGGAGGAGGAGGAGGAGGAGGAGGAGGAGGAGGAGGAGGAGGAGGAGGAAAAAACGAAAAGCTGAAGGTAAGTAAAGAAAGAAGTAAAGGAAAAGGCGGAGGAGGAAGAGGAAGTGGGAGAGGAGGAGGAGGGCGATAACGACGACGACAACGGCGGCGAAGAAGAGGCGAATGACGTTGCCAAGAAAAGAAAAGATCAAGGAAAAGAAAGAAATGGAGGAAGAGGAGAAAGAGAGTAAGGAAAGTTGCTGTAAGAGTTATTCGGGAGACTTTTCCTTGAGAGGGAAGAGGAGTAATGAGTTACTTCAAGAGAGAGAGAGAGAAGAGGCGACCTGGGAGCCTTGCCTTTATTTTATTTACTCTTACATTTTTAATCCTCTCTCTCTCTCTCTCTCTCTCTCTCTCTCTCTCTCTCTCTCTCTCTCTCTCTCTCTCTCTCTCTCTCTCTCTCTCTCTCTGAATTAACGATAACATTATCAACGAAATACGCAAAAGGTCAAAATTATCCAAAGACATTATGAATTATCTCGTAACAAGTTTCAATTCCTGTTTATTGCCAGACATTCCGCGCCGCATTTAACGATAAGACTTAATTTACTGATATGTTTCCTTACTTATCCTTATCTTAACCCACCATGCTGCAAATAATTTTTCCAAGCACACTTTCTCTGCATAATTAAACTCACTAAACCACCCTTTATTTCTGCTCTTTCAGTGCACTCACAATTCTTCAGTACCTATGTAGATTGGTCAGTCCATAGACACCATGACACTAGTCCTTGAAGCGTTATCTTATTCCCCACAGCATGCTATTACCACGCGGTCCTCGGTCCCCTCTCGGTCCTTCTAATCGGCCACTCAGCCACCCATGCAGCCCCTTACTCCCGCAGTCCATCCGTCTATTTATTCAGTCATGTAGTCGTCTATTCATCCCTCCCTCGCTAACGACCTGGAACAAGGCAAGAGGAATTCCTAACCGTAATTGGCAGCTTGTAGTCATTAGTCATAGGACGGCATTCATTCACGATCTGCGGAAGGCGAGGCGGACCGGTCTATGGGTAGTGGCGTGAGAGGCGGCTTATCGCCCATAAGGGAGGCTGATGCATGTGTGTGGCCAGCTGGGCATGACAGTGTTATGTGGTGAACACGCTGGAGGAAGGAATCGAGGATTGTGTTCAAGGCAAAACAGAGTAGGAAAAAAATATTCCGAGATGCAGAGAATAAATACGTGCATTTTAAAAACGAGGTTTATAATACTGAGAAGGTGGGCGTACTTTGGAGAAGGCAAACAGCTGAATGATCAATTGTCCAGTAAAAATAAAGGGGAGTAAAAAGTTATAGCACAAAGACAGCTTAGCAAAAAAGAAAAAAAATGCAAAAAGAAATATGAAATAATAAAAAGCAGCTTTGTTTGAAAAATGCGATTTGTTGGAAAAAATGTCGGTGGAAATGGTGACCCGAGTCAACTTTTCCGCGGTAAAGAAAACAAGCATAAACAAACAAAACAGATAAAGAAAATAGAAGACCACACATGAAAAATCTGACAGTGGCAAGTCCATCGCTAACACTCCAACATTTTAAGTAAAGGAAAGAGATATTTGATGCTGAAAGAAATCATTCATGAATTTGAGAAACCAAGACAATAAGAATGGACATTACAGATTAACATGTAATAAATATGCAGAAAGAAAACGTGAAAAGTAAATAATTCAAATCAAGAAATAAAGAATTGACCATTACAATTAAACTAAAATGAAAATAATAATGAAGAGGGAGAGAGAGAGAGAGAGAGAGAGAGAGAGAGAGAGAGAGAGAGAGAGAGAGAGAGAGAGAGAGAGAGAGAGAGACTGGAAATACTACTTCTGAGAATTATGAAGGAAGAACCAGAAAACTTAAAAGGAGAGATAGATGACAAAAACCTAAAATAGAATATTTCCGCTAAACTGTCTAAAATGTTGGATAACAGGAATAAATAATGATGATGACAATAATAATAATAATATGTAGTAATAATAATAATAATAATAATAATAATAATAATAATAATAATAATAATAATAATAATAATAATAATAATAATAATAATAATCTGAACTTTAATAACTAAACACATATACAAAAAAAAAATCTGCATAAAAATGAATAAAGCAAAAACTGACACCAGAAAGAACCTGAGAAAGGAGGAACAGGGAGAGTCAAGATAACTGGGCGGAGCGGAAGTAATATGGAAGGGTGAGAGTTGAAACGACGATAAGCTGAACTTTGAATAGTCATCCCCGACGGTCATTCTCCTCCTCCTCCTCCTCCTTCTCTTGCTGCTGCTGCTGCTCCTCCTCCACAAATGCCATTTCCACGCCCATCCCCACCACCACCAGTCTCCCCCTCCAGCAGAAGACGCGTTCACCACCTGTACATCTCTCTCTCCACCCCCACCAAGACACACCACAGGAAAGCAGTAAAGGAAAGAGCATCAAGGGGTAAAAAGACCAGGTGGAGGGAAGTTGAGTTACCTGAAGGAAAGAGAAAGAAATGAAGATCCAATAAAAAAATACCGCTGCTACTATTACCACCTGACGAACCTAACAAGGAGTCCCCAAGTGGAAGGAACGCCTGATACGTAGGTAACTAGAGGTGATTTGTAGCTAGACCAGGTGGCAGTGCGTGGGTGGACCAGGATGAAGTAGCGGAAGTCAATGGCTGTATACTTTCTCTAAGCATGGTGTGGAGAAGATATGAGATGTGTGTGTGTGTGTGTGTGTGTGTGTGTGTGTGTGTGTGTGTGTGTGTGTGTGTGTGTGTGTGTGTGTGTGTGTGTGTGTGTGTGTGTCAGTGGGTGCGTGTGTGTGTGCGTGTGCTGCAATAGAGTAAGTAATCTTCCTGACTTTCTACACCACCACCACCACCACCACCACCACCAACGGGATTATGAGACGCTCCGGAAAGCGATCGATGACTACTAGTATCTGATCCCCTTCGAACGCCTCTCCACCTAACCGCGCTTCTCAACACCTGACACGGACGCTGCACACACAGACAGACAGACAGACAGACAGACACACACACACACACACACACACACACACACACACACACACACACACACACACACACACACACACATGATAATAAAAAGAAATAAGGTTCCGGAGCTACTCAGTCACCACATTTGAAGTACAATAAGTGATCACACAATAGTACATAAAGCTGACATCTAATCATATCTCTCTCTCTCTCTCTCTCTCTCTCTCTCTCTCTCTCTCTCTCTCTCTCTCTCTCTCTCTCTCTCTCTCTTCCCTGTGGTATTTTATATCCAACGCAAACTTTTCGTCTCATTTGCGTAAACAAAAAATAATAATAATAATCTACTTTATCCGTACCTTTTGCTCTTTGGCTGAGGGAAGGAGGGAAGGAAGAGAGGAGGAAAAAAGTGGTTGAGGGAAGCCGGCAGGGATTAAAGAAGAGACACGAGCTGACTTTCTCCGAGTTTGAGTTTCGATGTTTTAAGTTTCTTACGGTAGTGTTCCCGGTCTCCAGGCTCGGGTCTCGTCCACTGTCTTCCTACCCTTCCAGCAGGAGAAATTTGCTAATAACTTTATCAGGCGGTCG
>NC_087159.1:13215000-13220000 GCF_035594125.1 Scylla paramamosain
TGTGTACTGGGAGCAGCGGCCCACAATGTGCTTCGTGGGGGCGTTCAGATGCTCGGAAACGTTCTTTCCAGACGCGGCAGAGGGACAGGGAGGTAGGAAAGGATGTCTCCTGATGGGTGTTCGGGGGCATGATGGCTGTGTGCGGAGGAGGAGTGTAAAGGAAGGGGAGGGGGGATAAGAAGAGAGAGAGAGAGAGAGAGAGAGAGAGGAGAGAGAGAGAGAGAGAGAGGAGAGAGAGAGAGAGAGAGAGAGAGAGAGGAGAGAGAGAGAGAGAGAGAGATGGTGGAGGGGGAGTGGGGGAGGTAGAGTTAGTATAAGGTAAATTTCCCCAACCGACATTGCCTCTGCAGTTGCGTTAGCCTTGAGAGAGCAGTAGAGTTGCCAGCTAGTCTGCAAGCACTATTTATCTCTCCTACAAGGTTTAGTACTAATATTCTTTTTTTCGTCTGGCGTGTGGGCGTGGCAGGGCGGCAACTCGGCAAGTGTGGCGTCTTCCTGCCGCCCACCTACACCCTACATATCCACTCACTTTTCCCCGTAAGTCGATCTTGGCACTAATTTTTATTATCCCTAGCGCGAACGATTGCCAACTTGCACGAAATTTCTTGCGTAACAACGTATTAATGGGGAAGTGCTTGCATTTCCCGGCGCAGGGAGGAGTGTCTACCTATATGCATTTTTCAGAGGTTGCATGTCTGCTTGATAATGCATGGGGCTCAGTATGGCGTGCTGGCCGGGGGTGGGTGGGCGTGCTTGTGTGAGGGTACGGGCGTGGCGGCGGGCCTCCCGTGACCCCGCTCTCCCTCAGCCGTCTCTCCTCCTCCCCTCACAACCCCTACCCTCCTCCCACAATCCCCCTCCTCTCCTCTCCTCTTCTCTCCTCTCCTTTCCTCTCCTCCGCCTCCTACTCCTCTCGGCTGCCACAACTCGCCCATACCACGTTGAGTTACGCAAACATGGCTCATGTTATTCTTTTATTCTGCATTATTCCTGGGAGTCACTCGCCTATCTTGTCGTAAGTGTCTTTCGAGGAGGGCCTCCACAGCACGATGCCCGCAGCCAGCACGGTGCCTTAGACTCTCCATACTTCCCTTCGCTGCACGAATTGATTTACTTGGGCTCCCTGCCTTTGCTTTCTCTTTAACGAGGTTGAGAGACGCGCCAGGGTCAGGGTTGCAAGAGACCGCAGAGTTATTTATTTCCAATTTTATTGATCAAGCTTCTTCACGGAGCAAATATCTGCCGTCCTACAGGCAAGCTTTCCTTTGTCTTGATGTGTCATGCGTATCGGCTGCCGGTCGTGCAGAAAACACTGAACCACACTTTCGCACTTGACGGAAGGAATAGATTTTCTATTTTAGCAACACAGCTATTGGAATATACTGTGGAAGGGTGAATATCGAACCATAAAATAACGTCACCTGAAGAGGTAAAGAAGGGACGCCTGGTGTGTACAGGTGTGTGTTGTCTTCGCGGACGCTAATGCAGGGCCACCTGCGTCGCGCGGCGTGGACGCCCAGCAGGTCGCGAGGAAACTTTACGAGTCACGCTAGATTGGCCGAATAGGTTACTTTGTGTTGCAGGCGAGCACCTTTATCATTCATACTACAGCAAAACTCAGCAACACCAAAGGAATTTTAAGTAAACAACCGGCAAGACCTTTAGGCCGGTAAGGTGACCCCAGTGTAGGTAGCTCTGCTAGAGGCCCACAGCCATTCGTGGCGAGAAGCAGCAGGAGTCTCCATAATGATGTGGTACAACGACATATTCCTCCAAAAATAGTGAGGCATACTTCGTTTATAAGCCTTCAATTCAATGACGCTCGTTAGTG
This sequence comes from Scylla paramamosain, assembly GCF_035594125.1. Taxonomy (NCBI): domain Eukaryota; kingdom Metazoa; phylum Arthropoda; class Malacostraca; order Decapoda; family Portunidae; genus Scylla; species Scylla paramamosain. The sequence continues at coordinate 13,216,832 of NC_087159.1, forward strand.
TAAAATGTCCCAATACATAATTTCTTGTGGGAAGCGTGCAGTACATCCTGATGCTTTGTATGGAAAAAAGTAGGAAAGGAGGCAAGGTTTACATAAGGTTCCTATTTGGACCGAAGGTTATATTACCTGATAAGCCCATGACGCACTTATCTCCAGCACGCAACCTTTATATCAGTGATAAGACGTATCTCGTCTGTGAACTCGTAAGTGAGGCCAAGTACTTTGGGGACCGGTTGACTTACCTTCTGCAAGCAAAAAAGAAAAAAATCAAGAGGGTTAGCAGGATCCCCCATTAACCGGTCTAGGTACTCCCCTGGAGGAACCCTCTTCCCCTACTCCACTGCTTGGCTCTGCTTGCCCCTACCTGGTGCAGGCTATGTGCTCAACCTGTCTCCTTTTTCTTTTTTCTTCTTTTTCCCCCTCTTCTCTTCCTCCCGCTCTCCTCCTCCTCTTTCTCTCTTTACACACACATCCTCTACACACATCCATTTCAGGATTCGAGAAGCAACATCCTGCAGCGAGTCGTGGGAGCCAAGCGAGGAAGACACTCGCTGCGTCCCAGCTGCCTGGGACCAGTGAGCGAACCGCAAAAAGGACAGGTAGCTTCGTGAAAACCCTTGGAATGCAGTCAACAGATCAGATAATGATGATGGTGATGATAATGATGATGGTAATAATAATGATGATGATGATGATGATGATGATGATGATGAGTAAGAGGAGGAGGAGGGGGATGATGAACACATCGCAACAAGCATGACCATCTCCTCTCAGAGCAAACAGGCAATAGCAATAGCACAAAGGCTGAGCCATCAAGTGCCGAGAGGGGGAACAAAAACATATGGGAAGCAATATAAAATCGCAGTAAAGTTTGGTGAATCGCACAGGCGTCCAACAGCGTCCCCGGGACAACACGCGTCCCGGCAGGTTGAGGCGGCAACACCCATCGCCCACCGCAACACTCCGCGGGCGGCGAGACCATAAAATTCGAGACGAAAACAAAACGCAGACATCGAGGAGCCCGCCGTCTCCAGCAACGCGATAGCACGCTGAAAAGGTCACACTCGCCCGAGGACGACGTGCCAGTATATATCTACCTCACCTTGAACTGACCCGTACATTCACCTCTACATAAGGAGCGGTGGTTACGAACGCGCGCGCCCCACGGCGTAAAGACAACCTAGTACAAGTCTGATGTTGACTTAAGCCTTGAAACATCCCAGACAGCAAGCCGGAGAAGCCGCGCTTGTGCTGGGATGACCAAAACCTGACCTCGACCTCGTGCTATAAAAACATACATGCATGATCGACAGGTCAATAGGATGTTGAGCCAATCCGAGCTTCAGCAGGGACCCTGAGCTGTCACAACTCTCTCCAGTCATTATGAGAGATTAGTTCCAATCAACCGTGAAGAAAAAAAAAACTTGACTGTACATAATTAGGTGGCAAAGAATTATAATGATAGAGAGAAAGTAATATCAAGGTAGCACAGAAAAGAAAACAGGAGACGCAAGCACACTAGCAGCAGTTAATATAGTTTAGGTAGTAGTAGTAGTAGTAGTAGTATAAAATTAAGAATAGTACCTAATGGCAATAATAATAATAATGATAATAATAATAATAATAATAATAATAATAATAATAATAATAATAATAATAATAATAATAATAATAATAACAACAACAACAACAACAACAACAACAACAACAATAATAATAATAATAATAATAATAATAATAATAATAATAACAATGATACCAAAAAAATAAAAAAAATAAAAAAAATGTTCCAATGTATCAACTAGAGGCACGAAAAAAGCTCAAAACAGCCAGAGGGGAAATTAGGAAGAGAAAATGTATACAAAAATAAAAATAAAAAGTTGCACAAGAACAAATTGAAACCCGCAATAAGAAAGTAATGACACAGGAAAGCGAATAAATTCATGCGGATAAGAACACGTGTAGCACAAAAACGCTGGGCCTTTATGTAGGAAGCAAGTAGAAGACACTCAAAATCATGGATATAAAAGCACACTAGTTGGTGGCGGCGGTGCAGCGGCGGTGGGCAAGACATTGTTAGTGAAGATACTGTTTGTTCAGGAGACGCCGTGGCCTTCTGCTTGCCCTTGCCTCCTCCTCCCTTTCCTTCCTCTCCAGCTACCTTCCTTCCCAGACCCCCCGCCAGACCCGTCCTCACCTGTCTTCCTCCATCTCATTCTCCCTCCCTTCTCCTTCAATACGATAACACACTCTCTCCTTCGTCCCTCTCTCTCTCTCTCCCTCTTCCCTGTCCGTCACCAGTTTCCTAGAATTACTCGGTGAACTTCTGTGCACTGACGATGAACGATGGCTTCATAAGTTTTAAAACATGGAATTTTCTGTGTTTCCCTTGCATATATACATAATTTATTCTCAAGTGTTAAAAACGCCTTATGGATATTTTTGATATCAAAATAGTAAATATTACAGTCAGTGATGCAAAAAATGACGTGTGTGTGTGTGGTGTGTGTGTGTGTGTGTGTGTGTGTGTGTGTGTGTGTGTGTGTGTGTGTGTGTGTGTGTGTGTGTGTGTTGTGATTTTTTGTAAATTTCTGCAAGAGAAACGCGCAGTGATAAAGTGACTTTTATCCTACGTATGGGCAGACATCGCTGCTCGTGACAGCGATTCCAAAGGCGGCGTCTAATGGAAGACACGATCCACGCTCCCTGGCATACTCAGCAACAAGACTCTGCAATTCCTGCCTATATTTGCAACCCAGAGACGCTGAATGATAAATGGCAAACACGCCCACCTACTTTCCCCTGCCAAGCAAGCTTCCCCGTACCCTGCCCCCGACAGCCAGCCAGCCAACCAGGCAGACCCAGCCAGTCAGCCAACCTCCCTCTATCCCCCTACCTCCCTCTTCCTCAGACAGCCTCATAGACACCGTAAAAAACCCAAGCACCCCTCCCACTCCCAGTGTGGATAATGGAGAGTCTGGCCTTGAGTTGCCTCCCTACACTGACACCCGCCTGAAGGACTGGCTGGCGGGGCGCGATGCAGGAGCAAAGTAGTAGAAGCTGTTTGCAGTAGGGGAGGAGGAGGAGGAGGAGGAGGAGGAGGAGGAGGAGGAGGGATTACAAATTATAAGATGAAGAGAACAGGTGCGAGTCACCAGTGGAGGCTCTA
>NC_087159.1:13225000-13245000 GCF_035594125.1 Scylla paramamosain
CTGTGAAGAGCACGGCGGCGACGGATGGCAGGTCCCAGCGGCGAAAATAATCCCCAAGCACAAAAGAGGTTCAGCCAGCCAATGACAGAGCCTTTTTTCTCTTTTTTCTCGACCACGCGGAGCGTTTTTTGTGGCCTGCTGTGAGTCCAGGACCATCGTGTTATGAAAAACAGCAACCGAGTCTTTTGTGTGCTGGCTTCCGTCACGGGCCTTGTTTTCCCTAGGGACGGAAAGGCAGTGTGTTGGGGGGAAGGGAAGGGAGGGTCACTCGGCGTCACTTGACCGTCACGCTCGACTCAAAAATGGTCACCGAGTGTCTTCATAACAACGCCAGAACACGAGAACACAAAAGACGGCAATCAGAATGAGCTTGTTTTTTCCTCTTGCGTCATTTTTTTAAAAGAAATTCCAGTATCTTGAAGGACAATCTGATGAGAAGATAACTTGAGAACAAACTGGGAATGAAGAGGGAAAAAGACGATGACAAGTGAGTTGAGTGAAAACATACAGAGGAAACAGACGCTTCTGAGACGAAATACACACACACACACACACACACACACACACACACACAAACACACACACACACACACACACACACACACACACACACACACACACACACACACACACATACAGGTCTGTAAATTACTGTAAAATGAATTATAAAACACTTGGTCAATAATTAATCTCAGTCACGCAGAGACAATCCAGCTGTCAAACACTAAGAGGAAGCCACGTCCTCATGCCTCCACCGCTGCCAACATCAACAGCACCACCGCAACTAGCACCACTAGGAGAGACTCAACCGCCAACGACTGTGATACCCAAAAGAAGCACAATTTAACGTTAGCACCGCATAGATAACAGGCAGTGGATGTCAAACTCGTGTATATAAAAATCCAGTTGTTCGGGATGACCACAGAAGGCAGAGTGGCGAGAAGCGCTGGTTCCTGGACATTGGAGATCAGCGTGGCGGCCGCCTGGTTAACCGAGTCCTAAACTGCAGCGAGCATGTTGCGCCTGCGAATCATGGTTTTAGTGGTCGTAGAGAAGAAAGGGCGTCTCATTGTTCTGTCGCGGTTACGGCTCTACTGATTGGTATTAATGCTTGTGAAGGGCGGCGCGAGTAGGCTGTCTCACGCGACTAGGTTCCCCCGTGCAGCCTGTGACGGCGCCGAGAGTCCCGACGACCTTACGGCTGAAAGGTTAAGTTGTATGATTTTAATGGCTGGACAAAAGGTTGAGAAATGAAGCCGACATTAGGACGCCAGAGTAAACAAGATAAGGTCCAGGATTAATTGGAGGTGGAAGAGAAAAAATTCCCTGCCCTGCATGATAACGCCCAGGAACTAATTGCCCCCGCAGTGTTTGTTCCCCGGCATTAGAAGCCTCGACAATGAGAGGCCAAATATTCATCACCACAATACTTGCGTCCGTCAACACAGCGTGGAGTGGCCGAGTCTTCTAGCTCGTCGTGCTTGACCCCCACTTGCGGCCACGCGGTTCAGATGTCCGACGAGGCCTGCTGTTGTTACGGGCTGGGGTTTGTACTACGATGTGTGCTGCGCCATCTGATAACCCGCTACACCAAGAGCTTGGAATGGTCATCGTGAAGCAGGACTGACGGCTGGCGGAACTCGTGCGTGGGCCTGACGAAAACTCGTGAGACATAATGATTTTACTATGAAAAAAGTTCTCTATCAATTTGTTTCTTTCACGATTCACAGGCGCAATTCTCCATTACAAAGCATGCTTCTCTGAACAAGGAAAATGCAAACGTTTTCTGTTGAACGAATATCTGTAGTCTGAAACACTGAACCGAATAAATGCTACAACAGGAAGAAAAAAAAAAGGTGTTCTACAAGGTCTAGTATCTGAAATCAAAACAAATACGAAGAAAGGTGGCCTAATTAAGCAACCTTTGCATGAGCACAAAGAAAGTAAAAAAAGCAAGAGAGTACTTCCTCTCCGCTGCAACTTTGGCGAGCGTTTATGAATCCTGCCGGGAGTAATGAGGGGAATTTTCTCTTTCCATTAGAGTCACTTGGTACATAACAGGACGCAGATCTGGATTACACCATGAATACAAGGAAACAATATCGGAAATCTGCAGCAATCTTTGTGTGTTTCCATCTTCTGAACAGCGTTTCGACATCATTACCGTAAACAGAGAAAGGCTCACGAGCCGCAGAAATCGAAATGGTGAAAATCCTGAAGCAGATAAGGCAATAAAAAGATGAAGTCTGAGACACCTTTCACACACCGATGAATTTATAGGCCAAGAAGCATCGACCGAGGCATCCGGGAGTCAGTGGTGCGTCTCGTGTAATAATCACGTTCCTGAGACATCCAACCTCAGACCAGGTAAATCCACGGTCAAAGTTTACCTGTACGAAAAGAATTGTTGTTACTACCGTATGCGTGTGTGTCGGTTGTGGAAGTCGTGTGTGTGTGTGTGTGTGTGTGTGCACTCCTTGTCGTTCCTCATTGTAATTTTCATGTGACTGTGACTATCTAACCGTCTTTCTTCTCACGGTGTATATTCATTAATGTCTTTGTTCTTTTCTCCCCTCTAGTTCTTTCCCATAAGATACGCTAAGCTGCACCCCCCTTACCTACCTCCATCCCACCCTCCCACCCTCCCACTCTCTCTCTCTCTCTCTCTCTCTCTCTCTCTCTCTCTCTCTCTCTCTCTCTCTCTCTCTCTCTCTCTCTCTCTCTCTCTCTGCTCCGATTCTGTCAGTTAATCATATCGGTACAGAATGACGTCAGCGCAAAACACTACATCCAATAATTACTAAATACATGTAGAAACACTAATCTACGACTGAATTATACAAACAGTTGTAGTAGTAGTAGTAGTAGTAGTAACAGCGACAACAACAACAACAACAACAACAGTTAGCATAGTAATAGAAACACTAATGCTAATATGATGATTGTTGTAATAAGTAATGAGGTTTAAGTACACCACCACCAGCGTCCCTCGCTCCTCGGGTTTCCTCTGTCTTGGGCACCGCGGTTCGCCCTCCGAAGGATGGTGTACAAAATTTTGCTGTGCTATTCATTTCACTAAGCACTCTCGTCTCTCCAGCCTTATTCTTGCTTCCCGCAGCCGCCGCGTCCCTCCCTCGCTCCCTTCCCCGCCCAACTTGTCTGCTCTTGTGATTTACGATTCGAGAAAGCAACATGAAATACACTATTATTGTTCAGCGAGTTATTTTGATCAACATTAATACATATTGACAGATACTCTGCAGAACATTGTCCGTAATTCTGTTGTAATTCAGGTGGTAATGGTGCATTGCTCTTAATATAATAACTGGCGCTGTATTTCTTACGCGTAATATTTTTGTCTCCGTACTACCTGATCTGATTATTATGTAATGCTAATGCCCTGTTTCCTGAGTATAATAAATATTTTCACCTCACTGAAGTATAAGTGCACAGCCAACAGCCTGAATTACGAGTGAGTGATTCTGAATGAATGAATGGTCGACAACACGTCACTTGACTGACACACCGCTAAGATAATTCGAGATTCATACGTTAATAAAACAAAGCATCGCCATTACTTATTGTGTTCCTAATTCACTTTTACACCTGGCAAGCGTTGCGCCTTACCACCCTCCACCCATCCTTTATGCCCACGGTCTACTTGCCTCCTTCCCTCATTGTCAACCTCCTCAGCTCCACTTTCCACACATGCCCACTCCATCAATTGAAGATTCATACCAGTCCCCTTCTCCTCTGCTCTCGCTCTTACCACACCTTGGCCATAAGCCCATCTCCCCTGCACCCCTGCCCTTCTTGTGTATCACTGGACTTTCACCCCTCATTGCTCCCTATTTATAACTCCTACACCTTATAGTGCCTCCCCTTTCTCTGTAGACTCCTTTAGATCCCCTCACCTTACACCCTTTCGACTCGAAAGTTTTCCCCATTATTCTATGTCCGCCTCTCCATCCATCTTCGCCACACCCTCCCATTCTCCTCCCGGCACCACGAACCGGTTACATCCATTGTCACGCGTCCTCGACGATGTACGAGGCTGCTAAAGAGGCTTACTTAGAGGGGCTTACAGGACTTGACGGGCGGATTACTCGGAAAGACGTCCCTAGGAGGATAGGAGAGGTTTACTTAGGAGGACTGTCCATTGGGGAGCTAAGTTTGGAGGGGCGAGTCGAGGCTTTAAAATGGGGGGTTGGGAGGAGGAAGCTGACAGGGTACAAGGGTCGGGTGTGCCTGGTGTTTTCAAAAGAGAGGCGATGTCCTTGGGGAAGAGTTCTCTTCAAAAAATAACACAAGGATAACTGAAGTTGCATGATAGGCACATTTGGTAGCTCTGACTCATTATGGAAGTGTGTGTGTGTGTGTGTGTGTGTGTGTGTGTGTGTGTGTGTGTGTGTGTGTGTGTGTGTGTGTGTGTGTGTGTGTGTGTGTGTGTGTGTGTGTGTGTGTGTGTGTGTGTGTGTGTGTGTGTGTGTGTGTGTGTGTGTAATGAGATGAAGGTAAAGAAGACCCTCAGGGGCGGTGATGGAGGGTATAGAGGTGGCTGACGTTGCAATTCCTCTTACACTCCACGCCGCCCTATGACGCAACCCACTTAACTGCCGCGGTGGCCTTAACACCTTGATCTCATCTATTACTCTACTTCTCTCTCACTTCCCGTGCACCCCTCCCACCACAACACGTCTTGCGACTCCCCTTCACCTCAGGCATTAAAATGATACTGGTGTGAACACAAAGAAAACATGCAAATCCCCGAGATAAAGCTTACCATTTGCGAAATAAATATCGACCCACACCGAAATGAAGCCTGGGACGCAACAAGGCTCGATTCTGACGAAATTGCGGTTCATTTACTTTACTCGCGAGTCTCTTCAATTTTACATCTACCTTGCAATCAATCAATTCCATGCCACCTTCTTACCCCAAAGGGATAACCATTACCAAAGGACCTTCATTCAACCATGTCCCTCCTACACTCGTTCGAGGCTAGCACACTACTTTCCCCACCGGTATGTTTTCAATTTTTAAAATGGATACTTCTTTTCACAACTGGCGCAATACCAATCTAAAATGCAAATGCCAAGTATCAAGTAGCGTTCATGAGTGACAGTAGTTAGCCGTGGTGTGGTGGTGAGGTCGAGTGGGGCCGAGTGAGTTACTGAGTAGCGATGAGGCAATAACAAGTAGGTGCTGATGTGAGAGCGCATACCTGAGAGCTGCGTGAGACGAAGGCAGTCAGCGGAAGGGATGGAGGGAAGAAAGGTTTAAGGAAGATGGGAAGAAAGGAATGAAGGAAATGGATTCAGTGATGGAAAAACAGAAAATCTCACGAAGAGGACATGGGCTTGGGAAGGTGGATGGCACCCCGTCGGGAAGGAGATCAAGCAGGAACAATGCATGAGGAACTGGAAGTGGCAAGAAGCAAGGCGAGGAGAAATTGTGAGACGAATGGCAGCAAGCAACTGACGAAGGGGGAAAAAAACTGAAAGCAAGACCAAGGAAGACGGGGAGGACGCGGAGAAATCTAATCAGTAATAGCAGTAAGAGGAAAGGAACGAGATATAAAAAGTGCGTGAGGAGGCAATTACTTAGAAGAAAGTAATAATAGGAGGCCAAGATGAGGGGGATAAGGGAAGCGGGTCAGGGCCTTTGCTTGGGGTCAGGGTGGAGGGAAGGTGGAGGGAGAATGAGGGCCTGTTAGAGAAATTAGGAGGGAGGAGGAAGGGTAGTGAGGTGGTGGGGTTCTGCTGCCTGATGGTGGGAGGTTAAAGGAGGGAGTAAGAAGGAGAGGAAGGAGGGAGATAAAGACGTGGGGGAGCTAAGAGGGGTGGAGAGGAGAGGAAGGAGTGTCATGGCCTGGAGGGAGAGGCGTCAGCATGTAAGAGGGAGGAGGGGGGCTCAGGAACTCAAAGTGAGGATGGAGACGGGTTTTGGAGAGGGGAATGCAACGATGGGCGGGGCTGGAAGGAAGGTGGAGGGAAGGGGAGGGGGAGTGAAGGCAAAGAGTAGGGGGTCATGGTGGGGACTGAGGAAAGCCGCCATGCACAGGGGTTTGGATGGAATTTTGGGGCCACAGGGGGTCACGGCTCCCCAGATGTCATTACTAGAGGTTATCAGAGTTATGATGCTTACAAGTTGAAGACAAAAGTGTGCTTTGTAATTTAAGATAGACAAAAGATCCTCTAACGACAACTTCCTGCATCTACGTTCTTTCAGAATTAAAGAAGAAAAAAAGGAGTTCACTAAGTAATGTCACTGATAACAAAAAGCGGCAACAACCACAAAAGCGACAACGGAAACTAAAATAAAAATCATACAAATCAATCAGTAAATTTCTAAGTAGTAGTAGTAGTAGTAGTAGTAGTAGTAGTAGTAGTAGTAGTAGTAGTAGTAGTAATAATAATAATAATAATAATAATAATAATAATAATAATAATAATAATAATAATAATAATAATAATAAGAGTAACAGTAATAATAATAATAACAATAATAATAATAATAGTAATAATAATAATAATAATAATAATAATAATAATAATAATAATAATAATAATATTATTATTATTATTATTATTATTATTATTATTATTATTTTTATTATTATTATCATTATTATTAATAAAAAAGACATTTTTGTCGAAACATGTAAAATAAATGAATGGAATCACTCTCAAGTGATGAGGCCAGAGAGAGAGAGAGAGAGAGAGAGAGAGAGAGAGAGAGAGAGAGAGAGAGAGAGAGAGAGAGAGAGAGAGAGAGAGAGAGAGAGAGAAGGGGGGGGGGACTAGAAAGAGTACTCGTTGCGCTTCCAAACTTCCATTGTAAGGCAAATTGTGTGATGGCCAAGTCTTGCTTCACAAGATACTACAGCAATTAATCCAATTTTCACAACTATTCTCTGGCTTGAATGATCGATTGGACACCCTAATTAAATTTTTGTCTGTCTTGATGCCTAATTAACCAATGATGAGCCTTTTCAAGTCAACAAAGAATATTTTAATCAAAACAAAAAGTATCATTAATGTAAGAAATGAGCTGCATTACTAAAAAAAAGGAAAATTTCATTTAGATTGAAAATGCAATGCAGGTAATGCTGGCGAGAAAAGCCCTTCTGTCTTCTTGGAGATGGGAGGAAAAGCATACGATGACAGAAAACAAGTCTTAGATATGTAGATAAACGAAAGATCGGTCTGCAATACAAAGAAAAGTTCAAGAAAAAAAAATCTTCATTACAGCTAATGACTACTTTCTTGTAAGCTCCTGTCTTGCTTCCTTCCTGTCATTCCTGTTTTCTTCCTGCTTGTCGTTTCTCCTCCCCTTCCTCCGCCTTGAACTACTATTCTCCCCTCCACTCTTCCTTCTATTAGTGATACTTATCGCTCTCCCCGCCACCACCAACTAAAAATTCAACACCACTCCTTCTTACGCCTTTACTTTTCTTTCTCTTTCCACATGCACCTCCGCCGCTCCCTTCACTCCTTTCATGCATACACATCTTGACACGGGATTCCCTGTGTCACTCACAATATTTATGATTTTTTTCTCTCTCCACTTGAACCAGTGATGCAATCGCCGTTGTCTTTGTGCTATTACACCCTTTCTCATCCCATACCTTCTTTTTTTTTATTTTCCCACCATCAACCATCACCTTTTGTCGTCTTTGAAATGGTGACGTGAAAAAAAAAATAGAAAAAGGCAAGAAACAGCAATTTGCGGATGAACGACAACTTTCACACTGGCAAAAACCTCCTTGTTTAGCCACCACGCAGACCCCTCCCTTCCCACACCCTCAAATCTCGGCCCATTCCGTCCAGAGTAATTTCAGAGGTCTCATACCACCATCATTTTCAATTCCCTCTTAAATCTCGAGTGAATTAGCGCCGCTCATAACAACGTACGGGCCCAAAACACACACGCTAACGAGGCGCACACACACCTGTGATTATGCATACCTCCACGAAATACACGCACATGCGTGCGCGCACGTACACACACACACACACACACACACACACACACACACACACACACACACACACACACACACCACGCACACACACACACACACATTACACACACACCACACACACACACACACACACACACACACACACACACACACACACACCCTCATCACATCACCCAAGTATTAACGGGGAAGGCAGCGATAATCAGCAGCTCCCCTTCTCCCGTCTAGTACACCGTCGCTGGTGCCCACGTGACTTCCCTCACGCCGTTCATGGTATTACGGCGCCAGACTGGCTGCCAAAATTCAATGGAATATAACTCCATTACAGTACCTGCTTGGTTTGATCATATTTCATCATAGTCAACCGTCTGCTGGGATATACATCTCCCATCCCTTTGGATTATATGGCGAGAAGAACATGTCTTCACTACAACTTTGTAGTGTTTACGAGTAAGTGAAAGACAGTAAGGATGAACCAACAAACCTATCATTCGCGCCGTAATAAAGACGACGAACGCCACGGAGGAAAAGACGTGATTTCCTCTAACCAGAGCACACCTAGTAAATGAAGAAGCTGCCTTCAGGGAAAAGAAAGGCATACACAAATACAAATACAAATACAAACACACACACACACACACACACACACACACACACACACACACACACACATACACAAACACACACACACACACACACACACACACACACACACACACACACACACACACACACACAAGAAAATATATGGATTTATTATTCTAATGAGAGAGAGAGAGAGAGAGAGAGAGAGAGAGAGAGAGAGAGAGAGAGAGAGAGAGAGAGAGAGAGAGAGAGAGAGAGAGAGAGAGAGAGAGAGTGCTTGAACAACAGGAGAGAAAAAAATACTATCGCAAGAACCACAGAGAGCTCACTGAACCCCAAGACATTCTCCTTTCTCCAGCTGAGGAAATTAGCAGCACGTCGACAATCTTGCAAAACACGCTGGATTCACAATTTTTTATCCTTCCTTCACCTTCCCTTTCTCTTCCCCCGAGACGTAATATAACAGCATACCGGCACACCTACTTCTGCCTAACGACTCAGCGCGAAATTAGAGAATAAAAACAGTCCATAAAATAAACGGGTGTGTATAACTGGTATCTCAAGTAACTGTAGCAGGTACTAATCTTGGTATACAAATAAATCTCTTGACTTAATGTAAAAAAAAAAAATAATAATAATAAGCAAAAATACAGACAAAATATACAAGTAAGTGGGCTGTTAAGAGATTCTCAATTTTACTAACTATTTTAGTACGCAATAATTTCGGGACACAGCCCTGGTTCTTAAAAACTAAATGAACGAGCGTCTATATCTTACTTTAGCCCGCGCGAGATGAATACTAGCATTCAGTGTATACAGTTATTTAAAAAAAGGCACCTACTTGACGTCATCGCGCACCGAATAATCTCGCAGGATAACGAAACGGAAGGATGCTGGGGTATTTCCAGTGTGTTCCGGGTTTACGAATTATAAAATCATCAGACGAGGTACTCGCAAGTGCAATATACAGACTGGTATAATAAATTCTCCATCATGAAGGCCGAGGTAATGGTAAATAAATGGCGCCTCCCTTGTACCGACTTAACGGTTATACTGACGAGAGAGAGAGAGAGAGAGAGAGAGAGAGAGAGAGAGAGAGAGAGAGAGAGAGAGAGAGAGAGAGAGAGAGAGAGAGAGAGAGAGAGAGAGAGGTTAATCATGAATAGCATTACTGACATAATAAAAACGAAGCTAAAATTTCACGATCAAATTAACTTTACTAAAAGAAAACAACTGTTCTTCGCCAAAATTTCAGGAAAGGAGTGTGGAATATAAAGAAAAAAACATTCATATCAGTCGACGATGCATGAAGGCTTGTACGAGTTACATAAAATAAGAAGCAAGTGATCATATCCTGGCAAGACAACGTAATGGAAAGTGACTTTTAACATTACACACAGACACAGCGGTGCAACAACAATAACACCTCCACTTGAACATAAAGGAACCACACAACTCAAATAGGAGAGCAGATAAGTAAATAAATAAACACAAATAGGTACTCGACATTCAGTAAAAGGTAATATGATAATGAAATTGGAAGTGTGGAAGAGGAGGGGGTAAGGAGGGTGAGGGAGAGGTGTGGGAGGGAAGGGGAGTGGGGCACCGCTGGGGATCCCTGGGAAGTAGTCAACCCACTAACCTGCCTCTCCCTTGCTCCCCTCTCCCTCCAATACTCCTGAGTGCCCCTCCCTTCCGGTGGGCGTGGGAGTGTTAGGGTGATCCCGTGAAGGTGAAGCGGCGCCAAAGTTCACTCCAGGCTTGTACAAACTTTCCTCCTTTTCCTCCTCTTTTTTTTTTTCTCTCTCATTTTCCTCCTCCTTTCTCGTCCTCCCTTATTATCATATTTCCATTTCCAAATTTTCTTTCTACGTACACATTATCAACTTCGCGTGTACTTTTTTCTTTTCGTGTGTGTGTGTGTGTGTGTGTGTGTGTGTGTGTGTGTGTGTGTGTGTGTGTGTGTGTGTGTGTGTGTGTGTGTGTGTGTGTGTGTGTGTGTGTGTGTGTGTGTGTGTGTGCACGCGCGCGTGTGTGTGTTTTCACAGCGGAGGGGAGAGGGTGGGGAGAAGTAGGAGGTGTGTGCTTATACTTAATTAAGTCTGAATGTAATTATGCATGTTTCTTTTTTTTCCAAAGCGATGCCTACGCATGCGAGAAGCTTAATATGTGTGTCTAAAAGTCAAACGATGCAAGTCAGCCTCTATATGTACGATAAGCATACAATTGTGTGTGTGTGTGTGTGTGTGTGTGTGTGTGTGTGTGTGTGTGTGTGTGTGTGTGTGTGTGTGTGTGTGTGTGTGTGTGTGTGTGTGTGTGTGTGTGTGTGTGTGTGTGTGTGTGTGTGTGTGTGTGTGTGTGTGTGTGTGTGTGTGTGTGAGTGGTACAGCAACAATATAACCCCACAGACATGAGCGGCAGCCTTTCATTGTAGTCATCAACATCCAGTGAATAATATGAAGACAGGGGGGGCCACTGCAAATTGTTTTAGTCATCTACACACGTATCTCGCATTCAGCCATTACGCTCGTAGAATTCCAAGTGCACCGGGAGCTTTGTGGCGGTAAATTAAGTTTGTTCTGAGGCGTTGACTGAAACCTGCGAACTCTACTTACTGACTAAAGTGATCATGATTATTTGAAGGCAGAGGGGGCATGAGGGGACGTGGGAACTCGTGCAGCGTCTGATGTGGGGAGCTGAGGGTGTTTGACGTCAGTAAAGAGGGAGGAATTGGAAGTGTTGTGGTTATGGGATAGAAGGAAAGTCTGGGAGGAAGAAATGTAGGTAGGTAGGGGAAGGATGTAAGGCAAAAATCTTTGGGTGAATATTAAGTGAAGGCAGTAGGTGGCGCGGCGCGCGCAGACACACAAACATACGTACTCACACTTCTCAAGCCAGGCTAGACACTGGTGTCGATGCCTTCTGATAAATTCATGTACTGAAGGTTCGCTCACTGAAGGTGCGTCTGCTAGTTTACTTACAAAGAAAACTGGACTTCTGGCCTCAGAATACGATTGCACCAACACAGGCTCACCACCACAGCTACGGGCATGAAATATGTGCCAGGCATGAGAGAGCAGCGTGGCTCCATCTGGGCTCTTGAGCTCCAGCACAGGTGAGGGACGATGCTTGTAAATATGCGTACTTAGGAGTAAGAAGACACTTCTCCCTAGACAGCTCCCGCAGAACCATGACTCATGCCCCTGAATGCATCATTGTGACCTTCAGGTAAAAAAGAAAGCGTGTGCCGCACAGTCCTACACTGAACCCCTTCCTCCCTCCCAACAAAGTGGAAAACACCTGGCACGTTGTAAAGAAAAAAATCAATCAATTTATATTACATGCATTATGCCAAAATATGACAGGTTTATTTTCTGCAACTCTCCCACTGATCATAGGTGTCAAGGGTATCAACAAGTTAGACTGTGGGGGAGTGAGCTCTTAGTGTGTGTGTGTGTGTGTGTGTGTG
Source organism: Scylla paramamosain (assembly GCF_035594125.1). NCBI lineage: Eukaryota > Metazoa > Arthropoda > Malacostraca > Decapoda > Portunidae > Scylla > Scylla paramamosain. The sequence goes on from NC_087159.1 coordinate 13,237,042, forward strand.
TGTGTGTGTGTGTGTGTGTGTGTGTGTGTGTGTGTGTGTGTGTGTGTGTGTGTGTGTGTGTGTGTGTGTGTGTGTGTGTGTGTGTGTGTGTGTGTGTGTGTGTGTGTGTGTGTGTGTGTGTGTGTGTGTGTGTGTGTGTGTGTGTGTGTGTGTGTGTGTGTGTGTGTGTGTGTGTGTGTGTGTGCGTGTGTTCAAATAAATGAATGAAAATTTATACGCATGAGTGAGTTCAAAGATCTACAATTCCTGGCTTCATTTTAACAATTCAAAGCAACTTTTTATCCTGAAGCCTCGTCTTCCTCTCGTCTGTGATAATATTATAAAAATTCACTCATACTTTCACAAAATAATGACTGAGTCGAATACCAGTCAAGGAAACACGTCCATTCGCACACAAGGAAGAATAAGAACAAGAATCACTCAAGACCTGTATACGACTTTGTAAAAGCTGAACCCAATATGCCGAGGAAAGAGGAGAGAGAGAGAGAGAGAGAGAGAGAGAGAGAGAGAGAGAGAGAGAGAGAGAGAGAGAGAGAGAGAGAGAGAGAGAGAGAGAGAGAGAGAGAGAGAGAGAGAGAGAGAGAGAGAGAGAGAGAGAGAGCAAATTAATAAACGAAATGATTAGCTAATCGGCGGATATGACACATTCAGATGAACACAAAAAGGTTAAGAAATTCGTTAACGTGATGAACATTTCCATGTGATGACACGATTATGAAGCAATAAACTGATTTAATTCACGTACGGAAGTTGCTACAAACACTAATGACGTTAATATTGATATTAATTATAATAAAGACAACAACAACAACAACAACAACAACAACAACAACAACAACAACACCAACAACAAAAACAACAACAACAACAACAACAACAACACCAACAACAACAACAAAAACAACAACAACAACAACAACCTACAATGGCAGTAGAATTATTTGCAGTTCATTTTCTGCCAAGAAGTTGTGAAGGACACACGCACGCCCACGGCAGTCCGTATTTCCTAACAGCAGAAGCAATACTTCTGCGAGAAAGATCACAACAGCATCCCTCTGCCGCTCCATTCACAGCATCACAGGCGACAAGGTACCATCCTCCACCTCCACACTGGGATCCTTGCCCTCACTGCCCTAATGGACGGCTCAAAAGTGACAAATTTTATTTCATTATAATTCATGATTTTTTTTATAAGTACATTACAAAATTACAGAAAGTTTCCTATATTGATCATGGGAGCGTTATCTTCCGTTTTTTTCTTAATTTTTTCTTACAGTTGGAAGTAGATGGATACTATAAATAGCATACAATTAGTTAACATTAAGATTTTTTCTGGTCCGTCTGATGAAAGGCAAACGGAGAAGTAACATGCGAAGCCGCGTCTCAGCAATTTAACCGGGCGTGGTGGAATGGAAACTTATAATAAATGACGGCTAATCGTCCTTAAGAATGCAATAAACTGAGACGCTGAATATTCAATAACTTAAACATATAGGAGGAGGAACTATTTTTAACTCTGCAAGCCTGTATCCTAAGAAAGCCTCAGAACCGTTGCATTTTATTACGAAGGGTTTTGGCGGTGACGTGGCTGCATTTGACAGCATCTGTGGTTCAAAGAAAATGTAGCACTTCAAAGAGCGCCACCAGGAAAATCATCAGTTTCCTCTCATATATATCAGGTAACTATTTCTTCCCTAACTTAATGATGCTTTATGCTCGGCCGCTTGATACACATTTCAGCCACTACAATATCTGCTTCATATATTTATTCATAGCAGAAAACCAGAATGTTCCCGACGCCCGATTCAGTACATGAGGAACTCAACAACTAATTACTGATGAATTTGTCCAATTAATTTCGTTAAAAAAGAGTTGGTAACAAAGGAACGAAAATATACCAAATGGCCTGCACTCTGAAATACACGTGTTGTCTCGGCATATCTGTTAATGAGTCATTTTCCTAACAATACCCTGACAGAATTTAACGTAAAAGGCTGAATTTCCTAATAATAAAGTTCTAATGAGAGAGAGAGAGAGAGAGAGAGAGAGAGAGAGAGAGAGAGAGAGAGAGAGAGAGAGAGAGAGAGAGAGAGAGAGAGAGAGAGAGAGAGAGAGATTAATCATGAATAGTATTACTTATATAATAAAAACGAAGGTAACATTTACCGTAAAAGGCTACATTTCCTAATAATAAACTTATAATGAGAGAGAGAGAGAGAGAGAGAGAGAGAGAGAGAGAGAGAGAGAGAGAGAGAGAGAGAGAGAGAGAGAGAGAGAGAGAGAGAGAGAGAGAGAGAGAAAAAACCGGGGTATGATAAATGACTCAACGACTTAGCATGATTTCTTACCTCATAAATCAGCGTAACCATAATAATATTACAGGTAAGTACATGGGCACAGAGGCCGAAGCAAAACACCCTAGCGCGGCAGTCACGTCCTTCTATCATTAGTGAAACTTGATATTAGAAGAACGTTATTAATGGACATGAAGACGGACGAGGCCAAATGAGTGTCAGGAAGGTGAGAAAGGTTAGTGGGTGCTCGCTGGCCAATCCGCGATACTTTTCTTCCCCACGCATCCGTAATACACTTTGAAAAGGGTAAAAATATGTGTGAAATGCACTTTAAAGGGGAAAAACTGCGATTTCCTGGGAAATGAAGGGGAAAATCTGATTGAGAGAGAGAGAGAGAGAGAGAGAGAGAGAGAGAGAGAGAGAGAGAGAGAGAGAGAGAGAGAGAGAGAGAGAGAGAGAGACGCAAAGAACCAAATCCGCGTGTGCACGCACGCAAGAGCACCCGCCCGCGCGCACGCACGCATGCACACGCGCGCGCGCGCGTGCACACACACGTGCGCACAGGCGCGCGCTCGCACGAGAGAGGCGGAGACAGTTCTGGATGCACAGTACAGACGAAAAACAATCTCGTTAATGAAATATTACCTTCTACACGAGAAGAAGAATGAGAAGGTTGTCAGTCGACGATGTGAAAACAAACACTCGGTGCGAGAGACCAAAAGTAACGATGTTTGAATACAATTATTTCTACGTTGCGATCTTGTGGCGGCGGCGGCACCGGTGACGCACTCCTGTGATTCTAAGGGTAAACCAACAGGTAGGTGGACTCAATTAAGGACTGAGAGAAAACAAATAAAAGAAGGAGAGAAAGATGAAAATTGTCAAGCAAGTACAGTAAGGGAAAAGTGGAAGAGCCACAGAAAGGAAAGAAAAGGAGAAACACAAACGGGTTGAGGCGGCTGCTCGGAGAAAGGAAAATGAGGGAATAAGGTAGAAGGGAAAAAAAAAAACGAAAATGAGGTAAGAAAAGGAGAAAAGAGAAAAGCATCAGGTACGTAACGTCCCTTTCTCTTGTGCTTACATACGCGCACACCTCACGCACACACTCACGAGTAAAAGACAAAAAGATCTTTACTTTCTTTAATATTTCTTTTTTTTTTTTCAAAACGTGCTTTTCTTTCTTTCTTTCTTTTTACATAGCTTTTCGCTTTACCACTGCTCAATAAGATGGATGGCAAGACGTCCTCTCTCGCCACACATCACTTCCTATTTGCTGACGTTTTCCCAATAATTCCTTAAAAAGAAAATCGTCAACACTTGCGTACATAAGTATCTTCAAGACGAAGTGTGTTTCCGTGTTGGTGGATATGCATTTCACATGCATGCTAATCAAACGAATAAGACATATGTTTCATTTACTATGTTTTAGGAAATGTTTAATTTAATCATGTCCGCCTCTGCATCTCTCTCTCTCTCTCTCTCTCTCTCTCTCTCTCTCTCTCTCTCTCTCTCTCTCTCTCTCTCTCTCTCTCTCTCTCTCTCTCTCTCTCTCATATATATACACAAGCGGAGTGAAGGGGGAGATAATAGAATCTCTATCAAAGTTGTATTACCCTCCCTTCCCTCAAACGAATGATGGAACATAGACATTCGAGGCGCAAGCACACATCTTAATTACTTCTACTTTAACCCTACCCCTCTACACCTGTCTTTTCCGTCTCTCTCTCTCTCTCTCTCTCTCTCTCTCTCTCTCTCTCTCTCTCTCTCTCTCTCTCTCTCTCTCTCTCTCTCTCTCTCTCTCTCTCTCTCTCTCTCTCTAATATTTATTAACCTTGAGATATTAACCGGCGACAGTACTCTCTCTCTCTCTCTCTCTCTCTCTCTCTCTCTCTCTCTCTCTCTCTCTCTCTCTCTCTCTCTCTCTCTCTCTCTCTCTCAATCTTTTATCCCTCCCTTCCTCCCTCCCTTATCATCACCTGTTCCGTATCCCCTCCTTCCCTTCCCATCACTCCCTATCTCCCCTCCCATCCGTGTCGGTGTGGTGATGGAACACTGCCGCGCCGCTGCTTAATATCCTCTGCAGAAGAATCCGTTCAGCTTTGTAATTAAATATGACCTAACGCAGCTCCTGGACCGCCGGTACGCTGGACCACGTGATGATGACTGGCTTAGAAATAAAGAGTATATATGTGCGGGTTTTAATTATTATTGGGTGCCCTTTTTTTGATGGCACTTTTATCTGAGAGAGAGAGAGAGAGAGAGAGAGAGAGAGAGAGAGAGAGAGAGAGAGAGAGAGAGAGAGAGAGAGAGAGAGAGAGAGAGAGAGAGAGAGAGAGAGAGAGAGAGAGTTCGTGTAGCACTGCCTCATCAGACCCTATACTTGGTTACCTAAATCACAAGGAGAAAGAGAATATGTCATGGCATCCAGCCACTGATGACCCATCCCGACAAGAGTAAGAGGAGGAGGACAGGAGGAATAGGGACGGGGCCTTCCATCCCCGCCCGAGTCCCCGAAGCCTCGCACCTGTCAGCCCACTAATGACTTCCTCCAGATTACAGTACTCGGCAAACACTCAATACGGAGGAGCAACTGTGATTAGAGGCAAGAGGAAATTGCAGCTCTGGTAATGATAAGTTTGCTTTGTCCAGAGTCATTGCGAGTAGTTCGCCTGTGCTTTCGTGGCAATTAACCTCTTATATCACCATAATTAAGCGCTCAGTGTGGGGTTCTGGCAGCTGCTTCAATCTAATGTATTAGATAATTTAATCGTGAGCTTTTTTTTGCAAACTGGTAACAATCGGTTAAAAGTAATGAGGACATGATCCCGCGTCCTTGCCAAACAATCAGCAAGGGAGGAAAATAAGTTAAAAATTGTCAAGAGACCAGCACTGACCCAAGACGGCAGGCCGTTATCCTGGGCAGGCAAGGCAAGGCGGGCACAGGCAGCCTTATAAGGGCAAGCATGATATTTTACTATATCATTACTTGCCTCCCATTATTGTTAGATTATCATTATTTTCGCTCATTTAGTTTTTGAAGTGCGTATTACTTATTTTCTCATCTAAATCACGAGCTTCTCGAATTCTAAGAGTTAATTATACCGCCCCTGACTTCACATTTAGTAACGCTGAAAACATGATGACCAAAGTCTTCTTTAGAACTGCAACCCTCATGCTTGCAAGGGAAAACAAGAAAATATCAGTTCTATAAAACAGTACGCCCTGGGCAGTCCTTACTGTCTGAATTCCTACATACAACATAACGGGAGGGAAAAACAAGTACGATGCTTCATCGAGTGCTGGAATGACGCCTAAAGCAACAATGACCACAAGCAACTCTTGCTTTAACTGTGTGCACTAGCCAAGTTCCTCCGCAAGCTTGGTCTACTCGGGGGCGACGCACTGATGACTATCAGCGTCAGCTTGCCCATGGGGAGGGACGAGGATAGGGAGAGAGAAGGGAGTCATTAATTAATTCGTAGCTCATGAAGCAGCGCTGCTCTCACTGGCTGAAGCTGGAAAGCACTAACTGATCTGACATTTAGCTTTATTTTAGATTACTCCCGCTCTATTTTTTATGCATCACACACACACACACACACACACACACACACACACACACACACACACACACACACACACACACACACACACACAGAGAGAGAGAGAGAGAGAGAGAGAGAGAGAGAGAGAGAGAGAGAGAGAGAGAGAGAGAGAGAGAGAGAGAGAGAGAGAGAGAGAGAGAGAGAGAGAGAGAGAGAATCATATGACCACACGCGTGAGCTCTCACTCACACTCACACACATAACACACACGCACACACACACACACACACACACACACACACACACACACACACACACACACACACACACACACACACAGAAATATCAAGTACTCTTTGGTTACAACTATTGATATTTCAAAGAATGAAAAACTCTTTCGGCTGAAATTACCTTGAACAACAACAGCGAAACAGCAAAGCATTAAAAAATAACTAATCTGACCAGGCACACAAAAAAGTAACAGTGCATAAAAGAACATGACGAATAACTCAAAAACCGGTAAAAGTGTGATGAACCGCTAATAACATCAAACATGAAAAATTCCATTAAAAACGAAAATGGAAACAACGAGAAAGAACCGGTGAACACATGAAAAGAAAAGATACACACAAAAAAGGAACACAGGTAAACAAAAGTGTAAAAGAACAGCAGACCCCAATGATTACCTCCATTAACCTTTTCCATCGTGAAGCCACTTTCCTCTTGAGTTTAGAGTCCACCGAGGAGATGAGGAGTAAGAGAAACTTCCTAGGAGATGAAATATTCAAACTTGCGAAGAGCTTTGTATAGTAAAAATAATAATAATATTCGATTTATCAGACTAGTGTACAGCTCTCTCTGTGTGTTTGTTTGTTTCTTTGTGTGTGTGTGTGTGTGTGTGTGTGTGTGTGTGTGTGTGTGTGTGTGTGTGTGTGTGTGTGTGTGTGTGTGTGTGTGTGTGTAATGTGCAAGAGGGAGGGACATAAGTGGGAGGCTATAAGATGAAACTCAAAAAGGCTATTAGTGTTGCAGTTCATCAATGTTGCAACAAAGGAAGGAAGCCAAATGTCATAGTCGAGTTGACCCATGATGGCGACGTGGGCTGCTCCTGCACTATTTATGACGCTCTCCCTGATTGCCCGGCAGGACACACACACACACACACACACACACACACACACACACACACACACACACACACACACACACACACACACACACACACACACACACACACACACACACACACACACACACACACACACACACACACACAAAGCTGTCCGGTAAGCGTAACATTTGCAGCACCGTCGGGACCGTTGATATACGTAGATACAGTAAATATTAATACTGGAGTCGCGTGCAGTCCAGGCAGAGTATGGGAAGCTTACCTGGGAAACGTGCGCCGCCCAACCAGGAGCCTGAGTGTTCTGATTAGTTTGTCACTTTTTAATTTCTTTCTTTATCTCCTTTGTCCCTTTTTCATTCTTTTCTTTCGCTTTTTCTCGTATTTTTATTTCGACTAATTTCCTTTCCCGTTTTTCCGCTCTTGGTCTGGTAGTTCTTTTTTTCTGTTTTCTACGCTGTTTATTTATCCGGAAATTGTTTTCCTTCTGTTCGCCTCCTTGCCGGAGCAAGTATATAAATCACATTAAAGATGAAGATGTTTAGTAATCTGGTTTGAATATCTTGCCATCAGCATCATGTATCATATTCAGCTTTTTCTTTCATTACGTCTCCTCAATGAGCCACTTATCCCCGACACAACAAAAACATCAGGCGCATACTTATTAAAACGATTACATGAATCACGATCAAAGTTTGCTTGTTCACCAGTGTGGAAGAGATTCTGGCTTAAGAAATCCTGAATCCATATTTTATTTCCCAGTGAATCACACCGTACATGCATTTGTACACTTGATATCGTGTAAGAAAAATTCTGCTTCACTATTAGGTTCAATAATATTGTGAAGAAGCTATCGATGCCAAGTAGCAGGTTTCTTGCGCTGTAGCTTAGTTGGAGTCCTCGTCTTCATGAAACACACACCATTGAGAACTAGAACACCGACTGATACGCTGGATTTTCTCTTTAACAGAAAACAGAAATCACTTGCAAATTT
>NC_087159.1:13255000-13265000 GCF_035594125.1 Scylla paramamosain
TGCCTCTGACCCTCTGCAGGAGCACAAGGATGCGGCTTTATCACTCCGGGCACCGCTAACTCTCCCCGATCAGTAGCAAAGCAAACACTAAATACATCTAATGGTTTCAAGATTGTTCTCATCACTTGCTCCGCCGTAAAAGTCTTCAAGATACTATAATTATCAACAAGTACATGAGACGAAAAAAAAAAAAATAAATAAAGAATACCTGAAGTAAAACCTTGCAGCGATAAGATATAATATAAACATGCCTTCATGACAGTTTTACTAACACAACATTTATTAGATCAAGGGAATGGTTGGAGGCTTAACAGTAATACCGAGTGGAACTTGCAAGGAAGCTAAGACAAGGATATCGACCGAGCACATTATTATAGACTTAAAGATGAAGCCGTACAATTTTCGCGAAAAAAAAATATCTTTGCCTATATATAATTCAAGGTGTAACAATCTCTCTCTCTCTCTCTCTCTCTCTCTCTCTCTCTCTCTCTCTCTCTCTCTCTCTCTCTCTCTCTCTCTCTCTCTCTCTCTCTCTCTCTCTCTCTCTCTGCCGAATCATGGTACTTATATACTACATGACCTCAGCCAGACTCGTGGTTGTAATGTTATCCGAGTGAGGCTGAGGTCACAAGGTTGGAATAAGAAGGCTTTTCCTCTTTATGGACGGCGCCTTACACTACCCGACAAGTCTAAGCAAAGAAGGTCAGGTTGCACACGACCTCATTTTCTCTTAATTTAAAAGGAATCGGTGGGACGCTCTGGAAAGGAGCGAAGAGAGCGGAAGAGGGAGGGAAGACAACAGAGGGAGGGGCCAGAACAAAAGTTGAGAGAAAGAGAAGAGGCAAAAGAGGGAGAAGACTGAGGAAGAGGAAGGGGAGGGGCGCATGGAGCAGGTGAAGGGAGAGGGGGGGGGAGAAGAGAAGGAGGAGAAAGAAGGGGAGGTGAGGAGGGCAGGTGAGGTAGACTTCTTCAAACCTGTTCACCTAAACGTCCTCAGAGGGTGACGCTGTCTGCTGTACCTGGACGAGCTCACACCTGCCGGCGCTCACACACACACACACACACACACACACACACACACACACACACACACACACACACACACACACACACACACACACACACACACACACAGAAAGACTCGACTTGTAGCTTGTTCATACGCGTGCTCCTTTTTAATTCGGTACACATCGGAACAACCGTACTGCCATGCGAAAACCTCCTATTAATTTTATCCCACACGCTGCTCGGCCAAACCCTTTAAAATATCCGCCATACACAAACCCCCGCAATGACTCACCCACCGCGATGTGTAAAATAAAAAATATATATGTAGTACAAATGCATCAACCGGCAACCATCAAAATTACAGGATTTTTTTTTTTTCTCCTGTTTTTGATATTGCGGGAGAGACGGCGAGTGGCGTGCAAGGGAGGGAGAGAGGGAGTAAGGGAGGAATAGAGGAAGGGATGGATGGAGGGAGGGAGGGAGGGCAGGTGGGAACACATGTCTCTCTATTACTTGCTGCGACACTCGTGAATACTTGACGAGAGTTGATTGGCACCATCAGCGGGGCGCGGAGACCGGCTGCCGACCTACGGCGGAAATTTTGCTCTGCCGGATGAAAAAAATGGTGAGTGAAGTAGAGGTGCCGAGGACGCCATGTGTGTGTGTGTGTGTGTGTGTGTGTGTGTGTGTGTGTGTGTGTGTGTGTGTGTGTGTGTGTGTGTGTGTGTGTGTGTGTGTGTGTGTGTGTGTGTGTGTGTTTAAGTTCGTCTTGGTCATGTAATTGCTGATATACTCGTATTAAGTGTTATGTTCTGTGAAGTTAACAGGAACGTTTTACTCGCAATCTACTATTTGATTTTTCTTTTTCCTTCAAGGTGCAGTGCCTCACATCGTCTGGAAACTGGTTATTTTCAATAGCTTCAACAACTATCTTGTTATGACAAATCCAGATGCATTAACAATACAAGAACATTCTGTCCTAAGTTTTTACCTCATAAGAACGCGTAAAACGTACATGGTGTTTTGTGTGTGTGTGTGTGTGTGTGTGTGTGTGTGTGTGTGTGTGTGTGTGTGTGTGTGTGTGTGTGTGTGTGTGTGTGTGTGTGTGTGTGTGAGAGAGAGAGAGAGAGAGAGAGAGAGAGAGAGAGAGAGAGAGAGAGAGAGAGAGAGAGAGAGAGAGAGAGAGAGAGAGAGAGAGAGAGAGAGAGAGAGAGAGAGAGAGAGAGAGAGAGAGAGAGAGAGAGAGAGAGAGAGAGCGTTTCTAAACTGGTGGTGAGATTTGTGAATAAAATAATGTCACACATGTTCAGTTATCACGATACAGCCTCTTTAACTCTCCGCCTGATGAGGACTTGCACTCATTCCTTGGGCTCATAAAACCCAAAGGCGAGGCTTACATTACGATACACTCCACGATGCTCTAACACCAGAGACGTTAACTTCTCCTCATGAGCCAAGAGTGATGCTGCGCAGCCTTCCTAGCCTCCTCTTTCCTTCCCTCCCATGTTCTGCCGCGGAGCCACGACCTTCACCGCCGCGACGCCTTGTCCCGCACCGTGTGGCGCGCACTGCAACGCGGCCACATCAAGCGGGTTCTCTTTACCCTCCACTGATTCTTCCCGCCGATTCTTCTCTTCCTCCACATCTCTTTCTCCCTCCTGCCCTAACATAACTTTTTTCCTTCATCATTATTATTACTATTATTATTATTATTATTATTATTATTATTATTATTATTATTATTATAATTATTATCATCATTGTATCATCTTATCATCATTTCTTCGACTGGTGGCTTAACTCTATTATTAGCACTGTTCCTAAGGCTTGTCTTCTCCCGTTCTTGCGTGCCACTCCTGAAGAACCCTGCGACAGAACCTTTACTTCATCCAGCTCTTGTCGCACATGTCGCCAAAGTAAAAGATATCGGAAGAACAAGCGGGAAGAAAGAAAAGGACAAGACTCCTCAAGCACTGTGTTACTATGCCTGTGCTGGCGACGGCTATGACGGGGACATGACGTGATGTATTGCGTCTGGGTAAAAAAAATAAATAAAATAAACAAATAAATGAATAAATAAATACGTCTGCTACCACTCACTTCCTGTAATCAAGTCAACGAGATTTTACGACTGAATCTTAGAATTATCATTTTCCTCTTTTCTTAACGTTTGTGAATTAAAGTACAAACTATGATTACTTCATTCTTTTTTTTTCAGACAATAAACTCAAAGCTACCTCATTATTTGTTATTCTCTCAGCTACGAGTGTAATTCTTTGACAATTTCCATTACCCTCTTACCTACACACACAAGTATGATTAATCGGTTTCTCTACCAACCTACTGTTTATTCCCTCCCCTCATCGTCCTTCAAAGACCAGTTCAGTGCTGGCATCAGGGAACAGTGGAAGAGGGGCCCACCAGCACTCTGCAGCGCCCCTTCCACCCCTCTTTCTTCTCAAACTCGATTCAACTGTGTCCACGCAATACATTAATTGTTATTGTATCAGCGGAGAGGTAAAATTATGCAGCCATTCGCTGGACGTGTTGGCTCATCGGGCATAGATAACAAGAGTGCCGGAATGCTAGTAGTTGGAGGACGAACCTGCGGGCGACGAATCCCATTAGAATTATTAGTCCTCAGCAGATTCCAGGGGTTACAAGCCAGGCTTCAGGGGTGCACGCAGCTGTAATTACCAATATTGCCTCTGCATGCCAGCGTTCCTTGCATCAAAACAATATGCAGCGAGCAATTACTATTTATCAATTCCGTCCTGTGTTGGTGGCCGCGGGGTGAGGACGGGTAGGAAGAGCTTGGCCGGCAGAAGTGCGTCCGCTGACCATTGCCGGCTGTGAACGTATGTTCTCTAAATGATGTATAGTTATTTGTGATCTATGCTGTAAAACAGAACTTTGTTTGCGGCCACGTATACAGCACAGATACAGTGACCGCCTACCTTTCTCAAACAAACAATACACAGTCTTGGGAATGAGTCTTCAGTGTCGAGAGTGACGCAGTGCAGAGGCAAGATGCTTTGTAAGTGACAGAAGTAGAGCGCCTGAAGTCGTACATTACAGGGAAACATACATATCTACCACTAAATGACCGACTGAAATGCACTCCTGAAAAATCTTACCACTGAAAATATCCAACACACAGTATTCATCACTTACACAATCATTAAAGCAACCAACTCCAATTGTCTGTTCTTCATAAAACACGAAACAATTCTCATGACAAAATTTCAATAAAAGCTCTAGCATAGAACTAAAGCTCTTTATGATTTTATGTTTGCTTTATCCTAATTTCCCTAATGATTCTTTACAAGTTTTGTCCAGGTCTATTGTCTGGTGTTGGCAGAGCACTATATTACTATTACGGGAAATGATAACAACTCCTGCTGACAAAGTGAATCATCGCAATGACCATGTGTCAACAGCACAAAACGTACATACATACACTTGCAATTAGTGAAAAAGATAACCGTTCCCTTAAACAATTTCATCTGGTAAAATCATAAATAAGCGCAATGCTAATTTCCCTAAGTAGGGTGAGTGAGGCAAGGGGAGAGTGTGAAATATTCTAGTGAAGCAGGAATCGGATCACTGTTAAGATTGTTCATGGTGTTGATGCTCTGAGAGGGAGGAGGTTAACGAAATTATCGCTTAGTGCACACTAATTAAAGTGAACCTTGAAGCGAGACACGAAGGGGTCATTCTTGGAGAATAAGTGTGATGAAATTACCGCCACAAGGGTAAGGAGGAAAAGTAAAAAGTTCCCTGGAAAACGAAGGGCGCCTTCCCCCTCGCTGGCGCCAGCTCTACACACGCCCATTGACGAGAAATGGAATGAAATGAACAACAAACCTTTTTTTTTTTATTTGCTGAACAATTTCAGGTCGATAACATTATCTGTTTGGTGTTATCACGAAGATGGGCAGCACTACACGCTTCACATCGCTTGGCACATGGAGTCAGACGTTAGTGTACGAATACAAAGGGTAGCATAACATTTATTTACTTCTTCAGCTCTGGATGACGGATAATGATGTACTTTCTCGGAGAAACCCGATAACACTGCCAATTTATTTAACGCAACACTTGTTAATGTGTTCGATGCAATGAAAAAATTAAAAGTGGTGCAAAAGAAGTCAGTCTTGTGTGCAGATACTGCAGATATTCGACGAGCATAATACGCGCATCCAAGTATGTGAAATATCTACATGTGCACGTACCTATATACTGCGCACACACACACACACACACACACACACATTAATCCCACTCAGGTACAACATATCAGAAAAAACACAAATTGCAACAATATATATATATATATATATATATATATATATATATATATATATATATATATATATATATATATATATATATATATATATATATATATATATATATATATATATACGAGTATATATATATATATATATATATATATATATATATATATATATATATATATATATATATATATATATATATATATATATATAAAGGGAATAACAAGAAAAATAATGTTGCAAATGTTAAAAATACATCTTGGGTTCGAAAGGCAAAACGTAGGAAGAATGTTGTGAGAGAGTGGGGGTGAGAGGGGGAGAGGGCGAAAAATTAAACCCCATTTTCTGTTTGGAAGAAAAGTAAGACGGGCCATTGTTCTTTGTTAAACAATGAAGATAATGCACCGACCCCTCTAAGGCAGCCGGTAGGAGGGATGTGATGGGGAGGGGCAATGGGGGGAGTCCAAACCACAACAAAATTACTTGATGAAGTTAATTACCGCGTTCCTGGGGCGCTGCCGAGCCTCTGTTTGTGTTTCTGACTCTTTCTCCATCACTCCGCGCGCGCGTGCGCGTGTGTGTGTGTGTGTGTGTGTGTGTGTGTGTGTGTGTGTGTGTGTGTGTGTGTGTGTGTGTGTGTGTGTGTGTGTTTTGTGTAGCATTTAATTTACATCTGTGCCCGTCTGCATCTACGAGTGTCTGTGTTTCTTGTGTCTGTGCCTGCCAGTGTTAGCCCGGAATGTTCTGCAGTTCGTTGGCCAGATTTTACCCAAGATATATCATTAAAAGAAATCATATATATATATATATATATATATATATATATATATATATATATATATATATATATATATATATATATATATATATATATATATATATATATATTTTTTTTTTTTTTTTTTTTTTTTTATTTATGTAAATAAAACAGATCGCTTTACATACGTACAGACTAACAAACCTTTTTTTTTTTTTCTGCAACAAATGTTTAAAGAAAATAATGAGCGAAAGCAGGTTTTCATTTGTCGAACTGTTATAACGCAATACTTTGCTGGCGAGCCTTTTTTCGTTACCTAATGACACGTTTATTTCTTTACATGCGCAATTATATGTTTTCATTAACTCGTCAATTCTTCCACAATATCTTGTTTCTCGGAATTCGATCATCCCACCAACACTGCCAATAAATATGAATTAATTTACTGGTTATCTCTAGAGTCGACAAGTCAATTGGCCATACTACAGTGTTGCGGAGTGATAACAGAACAGGCCTCGTGTCACATCACTTTATTATGATGCAAAGAATGAAGCGTCCGTTGACAGTACTCGCGCTGTACCATCTAGTGGTTTGTGTATATCTGTTTTCCTAATAAGTTATTTCAAGTAAGAGACAAATTCATAAAAAATATATAAATATGATAATTTAATTATGCACTTTTATACAAGTTTATATATTTCATATCCAATTTTATTTCATTATAGTGCCAATGTCAATTTCAATAATGATTATAACGTCCATCTGGACGTTATAATCATTATAACGCTAAAGTTCCAATTTCTATTCTTACTTCAATTTCCCATTCTTCAGAACTGGAATGGATCTCAGTCACTTCCGAGATCAATAAGCGATAAATTCTCACTCCACTATTTTTTGTCCTAACACTCCTTGCACTGGTCTTTACTCTGCACTGCTGCCATTCACATATGAAATCCCTGGATAAAGTATTTCTTTTGTTTCCCGACGATATGCAATTCTTTTATCTCCTGTCTACAAGTGAAATTACTTTCCTCCACAATTTTCATCACGCCTGGAGGACAAAGTTTCTCCTACTTGCAACATTTTCTTTACCCGTGTAACACTACCTCGTGAAACATTTTACCTCTCAGCAGCTGCCTTTTGCTTCAGGGAAGAACCTTTCCTAGATAACTTCAGTCACAAAATTCTGATTTTGTTTATCGACGGTAGTATGTTGTTCTTGGAATACTACAAAGTGACGGATAAGCTGGATGAAATTTTAAGACTTTCATTTGCAGAAAAATATCCTAAGGTCTTTACTGCTGATATGAGCAGGTGTGACATCAAAGTCACCACATGCTGGCTCCAAGGAACTGATATTAAGTAAGTGCAACTACAGTACGAGTACATAAATAGCTAACACACTATAACATACAGGAAGACTCCTAAATTTTCTCTAAAATAGGTGGTGCTGGTAACGGCGGGCTGCATTAAGGGTAGCTTGAGAGACACCATAAGAATTCATAGTGACGTCAAAGTGCCAACTAATCAATCAATCGATCAATCTGAAGGACTCGCAGAAGATTCAACACATCAAGCTCGGCGACTTAATTTTCAACAATCCCTTTGTGACCCCCATCACCTCGACGTCTACCTTCGCTTTAGCTGGTATCGGAGAACATCTTTTAATGTGCACTCCAGGAATTACTTAAATTTCTACTGAAGAATAGGTCACGCTGGTATTCTCTTATTTCATCCACATTTTCACTGTAATATTTGAGTGATATGCGTTATCCTCATGACGCCTGAGTCAGCATCAGTACCACCATCAAAGTCAACGGTAATAGTAGTAGTAGTAGTAGTAGTAGTAGTAGTAGTAGTAGTAGTAGTAGTAGTAGTAGTAGTAGTAGTAGTAGTAGTAGAATAGAAAACAAAGGAGGAGGAGGAGGAGGAGGAGGAGGAGGAGGAGGAGGAGGAGGAGGAGGAGGAGGAGGAGGAGGAGGAGGAGGTGGTGGTGGTGGTGGTGGTGGTGGTGGTGGTGGTGGTGGTGGTGGTGGTGGTGTTAGAAGAAAAAGAAGAAGAAGAAGAAGAAGAAGAAGAAGAAGAAGAAGAAGAAGAAGAAGAAGAAGAAGAAGAAGAAGAAGAAGAAGAAGAAGAAGAAGAAGAAGAAAGGTGGGAAATAGGTTGGCAGTAATATCAGTCGGATTCGTAGTAGTCTATTTTGGGTGGTAAGAAGAAAGATGTTACAAGAACCTTGCAAGCAGGAGACTCTGGAGAGTTTCAAAATTCACGGGGCGGAGCAGCAGGGGAGACAGCGGGCGGCGCGCGCGCGCGCGCGCGAACCCACGCACGCACGCACGCACGCACGCGCACGTACACACACACACACACACACACACACACACACACACACACACACACACACACACACACACACACTTAAACAATCTTACTACTGCCTGCTCTAACCGTACTCAACATTTGCGTCAAAAGGAATTTTACCTGAAAACCGGAACAAAAATATTAATTACACAAACTGCATCCAACAAAATTATCATTTCATCACGCGAACGAAAACAATGCCATCCGACTTTTTTTTCTCTCTCTTTCTCTCTTCCCCGGTAAATATAAAACGAGTGAAAACTTTGAAAAATGTATAACAAACCGTCAGAAATAAAACAGATACTTGCACCAACGTAGGATTAATTAGTTTCTATTAATTTCTGATCTTTAATAATATTAAGAGAGACAAAGTTAATCCTTCACACCAAACCCTTCCCTGAAACTTTCAGTGTGTGTGTGTGTGTGTGTGTGTGTGTGTGTGTGTGTGTGTGTGTGTGTGTGTGTGTGTGTGTGTGTGTGTGTGTGTGTGTGTGTGTGTGTGTGTGTGTACAAGAGAGAGAGAGAGAGAGAGAGAGAGAGAGAGAGAGAGAGAGAGAGAGAGAGAGAGAGAGAGAGAGAGAGAGAGAGAGAGAGAGAGTTGGGTACAGAAGCAACAATTACGTGAATATTCCTTTCCGATGCCTTGCACGCGCGCAAGCTCACTCACCCACCCACCCACATACACAGACGCACACAGTTTCCATTGCACCTTAGAGAGTCAAAATCTAGTCCCAGAATATACAAACAAAATGAAATAATTTATCTACAGCTAAGAGAAAGAAGAGGAGAAGGAAACACAAAAGGCAGTAGGAATGAAAAGCGGAAAAGGAGGAGGAGGAGGAGTAGAAGGAGGAAGCCGCTGAGTATGTATGTGTGAGGGTCGCGGCCCGCAGCAAAGATTCACGCGGACTCTGGGGCCCCACGCTAAGCTCCCTAAAAGATTCACCCGTACACGTTCCCGCCTGGATTCGGGAAAGATTTAGGGGCCACGCAGCTTCACTTTGGGGGCAAGAGGAGGACCCGCAGACACATGACTCGTCGATGCGCCCTCGCTGAATTTGCCATCAACACGGCTACGCGCTGTCATATGGAAAGATACAGGGGCAAGGGATTCCACTGGCGTCCCATGAAATACCCACAGGCACAAGGCTCCGCTCCTGATACATAAAAGTGGAGGGAGGGGGAATAAAATGAAGAGAGAGAGCGAGGGAAAGAGGGAGAGAGGGAACCAGCAGTGGGTAAGGAAATATGCACACTTTATATTTCCCCTTCTCCCTCCCTCCCTCCCTCCTCTCACTGCCTCAACCACTTCCTCCTTACCTCCCTCCCTTTCCTAAGTGAAATGTTTTTCTTTCGATAATTATTTATGAGCGAGATTAATTGATTTTCTTTCTCTCGGCCGCTGCGTCCCTCTCCTAATTCATACCTCATCTATGAGGGCTGTGCTTGCTTTACTCTCGATCTTACTCGCACCGATCATTATATTCTTTCTTTTCTCACCCCTTCATTTCTCGCCACATACTTCCAGCTTGCTGTGTAACTCACTGCCATTACCTCTCCTTGTCGCTATTAC
>NC_087159.1:13272500-13280000 GCF_035594125.1 Scylla paramamosain
ATAAGCAATTAAACAAATTTGCTGTTGGTGGAATGCAGGAGACTGATGAGGGGAAGTGAGAGGAGAGAGAGGGAGAGCGACGATCTTTATTATAAAACAGAAGAGCAATCACATCTGCAGCGACATCGAATAATCCATCAGATTACTGACACCGAGTTCACGTGAGGCTAAAGCTTCCTAACTTTCCAACTGGGATCTCCTCTCGTCGTGATTTGACTTACAGATGTGAAAGGGATGCGGGGAAAACGTGAGCGAAGACCCTTAAACTGCCACCTCCACCCTGACGCAGCCGCTGCCCCGCCCCGCCCCACTTCGCTCCGCCCAGTCCCTGCACCCCGAGGGACCCCTCTGAGGGAGGAGGGAAGGTCGTGCCACTGCAGCACAGGGAGCAGTAAAAACCAAGCCCGGCGCCATGGCAATCTATCCTCAAGATCCCGCAGCCCAATCACCGACACCTCACGCTCGCTAACGTCGAGGGAGTCGCTATTTTACGAGCACCCTGTAGCCCGGACTGTCAGTGGTTGGAAAAACCGATGGTCGAGGCCCTCACACTCAACAATAGAAATGCATTTTAAATCCTGTTGGAGGGTGGACAGCTTCAAGGAGCACACACAGCGGGTAACAGAACCTGCTGACAGCTGACGGGGAGAAGACTAGAAGGGTCACAGGGGGACAGACGGAAAGTGATATTCTGCCGGGTCGACCCAGCCACTCATCTCGGCCAAAGCAACCAGACCTCTCGTCAGCCACACTGATGCATCAACTGTTACCTTATGCACAAAATGTGTCTCAAGGTGACACCTTAATCGTGTCACAAACATGGACATGTCCAAGAAAACGCTGTCGGATGTTGAAACGTCGCACATAGTCTACATACATTTTCACCTAAACACGCTCAAAGCTCAACGTAAACTGATGATGCACACACACATACACACACACCCACAAACACACACACACACACACACACACACACACACACACACACACACCCTACAACATTCAGCGGGAACATAAAAATCCAGTACAACGTGCACGGGAAGTAAAGCATGTGCACGGCACAGCATTACATTGTTTGGAGGCAGCGTCCGGCCTGGATTGCCCGTGCCGTACTGTGACAAGGTCTTTATGGGATTGCCTTACTAATGCCGCTGTCCCATTAGGAGTGCTCGCCGTGACTGATGAGGCTTTGGCTGTGATGGACGCTTAAAGGGACGCTCCTGTGGTGTGGATGGTGGCCCTCCATGGTGCCCGAGCCGCCCATGCCAACCCTCCACTGACTGTGACACCCACAGGGTTGGGTCTCCTACTCTTCTTGTGACTTCCCATTTTTCTCCCCTCACTCCTCTTTCCTTTCCTCCATTTCCCTCGTTCTTTACTTTTCTCTTTTTCCCCTACTCTTGATTTTCACACCTACCTTTTCCTTAATTTTCTTCTTTCCTCATTTATTTTTCACTCCGTTTTTGTATATGCCCATTCTTTTATTCTCATCTCCTCTTTCCCTCTAACCGTATTCTTGTGTCTCTAATTTGCGCCCCTTCCCATTCCACATTTCCCCCTTTTCTTCTCTCACTTTTCCATGTGTTCTCCCAATCTCTCTCTCTTCTTTCCCTTCCATTCCTTTTTCCCCTTTCTAAGAGTTGCCAGCCCGAGCCAGGGAGTTGCTGCTAATGGTAATTAAAAAGCAAGGATTGTACGATGCAAAAATGGAATCATTTATAATACTTTCGGAGAGAAAGAAAAACCAACAAACAAAGAGACGAGAGCATAAGAATGGTGGAAGAGAAAAACGGGGCGAAGTAAAAGCATCTACTCAACATTACATAACAAAAATAATATCCTAATTAAAAAACCCAGGAGATTTTAAAAGTTGGAAGAAAATGAGGGAAGGGGCCAACAATATGCAATTAAACAGGTGAAAAAAAGGAGAAAAAAGGCCTTCGCATACGGAATAATTGGCTGTCCTGAAGTGCATATGAGGACGACAGCATTGAAAGGTTTCCGTGTGTGTGTGTGTGTGTGTGTGTGTGTGTGTGTGTGTGTGTGTGTGTGTGTGTGTGTGTGTGTGTGTGTGTGTGTGTGTGTGTGTGTGTGTGTGTGTGTGTGTGTGTGTGTGTGACAAAGAAATGACGTAGATGGAGCCGCTGAGTGTCCTTTCTGCCAGTACCTACCACCACGTCTTGACAGGGTACGTGCAGTCTTCCCCCACCCTCCGACTCCTTTCCCTTCACCCGTTCCCACCACCCCCCTCTCCCTTCCTTCTTGAGTAATGGCCGCGTCCACGAGGGTCAACAAGCCATTAATGGAGTGGAGGGAACCATTCGTTATTGCTCGCCGCACTGACATATTATCCTGGCGACTTATGGTCCTAATATTCACGGTCAATATTAGCCAACAACGGACTTGGTATTAACCCGCCCTCCCTCCCCCCTCCCTTCCGCTGCTCGGCGTCAGTTCACCCTGCTAGGAAAAGTGACGGCTACCGAGGCTAACCTAACACGTGAGCAGGGGCCATTAGGGGTACAGATGCACAGTGGCAGGCAGGTAGGCAGGTAAGCATGGTGGGACTAAGAGCGTTACGAGGATGAAGTAGCAGAAATTCGAGGGAACAAGAGCGAGGGGAAAGGAATGAAGGGTGCTAGCAGGGAAGAGGAGAATGGGGTGTTTGATGGAGGTGACAGGGTGAGAGGTGAGGGAGACATGAGAGGTCAGCTGGCAGGCACGGAGGGGAAGCAGGGTTAGCGAGGGAGTGGCAAGGGGAGAAGGTCACCACGGGGACTGACGGGAAAGAGGGGAAGGGGAGAATGAGTGAGTAGTCCGGCATGGCAGTGGAAAGTGGATACAACATTAAGATGTGCGAGGTTCTTTTCATTTTGTCGCCTTCAATGCCAAGTGATAATTGTTTGCCACATTAAGCACCTTGAGGAGCAGACACAAGCAGCCATACCATTGAGGGCAGAGAGGGGAGGAACGCAACA
This sequence comes from Scylla paramamosain, assembly GCF_035594125.1. NCBI lineage: Eukaryota > Metazoa > Arthropoda > Malacostraca > Decapoda > Portunidae > Scylla > Scylla paramamosain. The sequence goes on from NC_087159.1 coordinate 13,275,479, forward strand.
CTGCGTAACAGGAGCCGCATCCGCTAACACCTCAACACTCATTCCTCGGTTGTACACCACCAAGCACTGCCACCCTGTTCTACAATCTACTGAGTCCCCTTATGACCGCCCCCACATCTGTGTCCCTTCCAGTGAGGACGAAGGGAAAACTGTATGCTACATCCTGTCGCTTATTCAAATGTACCGCCACTTCATTTTTCCCCTCTCTCTCAGTGCCTGGCGGTCAGCGTTTTTTCTTCTATTTTTCCCTCTCACTCTTGCTTCTACCATTTTCACTGTTCGTTGCCACGTAATTTAGAATACCCTTTTCCTCTCTGGTTTCGTAACATATGTTATATGAGTATGTTGTATCATGTCTCCCTCTCCACCTCAATCCTGTATCTTATCTGATGTATCTTATCCACGAGCTCATCACGCCATACTTGCACACTAGATATGGCAACACTATTCTCACACGAAAGTTATTTGATGCCCTCAACTAACTTATCGCCCGGCAGATCGTGCACATATACCAGTTTCCTTTATTTTTGCCTCTCTAAATATTACCCTTACTCCTTCCTACCCTTCCGGCATCACTCTCCATCCGGACTTGATTCAAAATGCGTATATTCCTCGAGCACTTCAATGCACTTTAATCTATACTTAATTATTTTTGCATATTCCCCATCTGCGCCAGCTGCCTCTCCTTCCTTTAACCTTTTCACAGCTTTTTGCACCCTAATCATAGATATATCCGCAGGCATTCCACCTGTCCATCTGTGCAGGTCTGCAAACCTCATTATGTTGATGCCTGACCTATTCATGCCACTTCCATTCATCAAGTCCTAAATGAAAAATATTCCATCAAACTACATCTTATGTTTTATTCAGGATGTCACCAATTCACATGTTGTATTTTGTATAATTCTATATTTCACGTCTAACGTTTCGTAATTTCACGACCGCTTTCTATTTTATGAAACATTGGCATTCATTTAGCCCGTAAAGTTTTATGTATTTCCATTCGTCTCTCACCCAACATTTTCTTTTCTCATTTTCATTTATTATTACTACCATTAAAACTTTTACGGATAATTTTATCTAATAAGTGTAGAAAGGCAATATAAGTTAAACATCGAATTTCCTTAGTCCTCTTTTGAAAGAGAGAGAAAAAAAAAAAGAAAACAACAAGTTTCCAACAGACGGTATGAAGGAATGTAGAAATCGCTGATGGAAGTCGTATTTTATAAACTGGAGAGAGAAAAAAAAAACATATCGAGTAGCAATGGTTAAGTGTCTCATTATCATTTCGAATGTGGTACGTCAATTAAGTGACGACATAAATAGTGTGTGTGTGTGTGTGTGTGTGTGTGTGTGTGTGTGTGTGTGTGTGTGTGTGTGTGTGTGTGTGTGTGTGTGTGTGTGTGTGTGTGTGTGTGTGTGTGTGTGTGTGTGTGTGTGTGTGTGTGTGTTGCTCTGAATATATGGCAAAGAACTTCTGATAAGTGAAGAAAGCGTCCAATAATATTGCTTAAAAAATGCACAACTGTTACTGATAATGAAAGATAAACAACATTCATGATCATACACAAAATGTAGCAAAAAAAACTCAGATATATTAAACTAGTTAGAAATATATAATATACAACCATCAGTCACACAGGCAAAGAAAAATATCCAAACACCGATGGTTACGTTCAAAATATTACGCAAAGGGGAAAAAAGTCTATGCTTAAGGAAACTTGAAAAGCATTGCAAAATCCTAAATAAAAAAAAAATTGTGGTTGGTAATTTATGAGCTATTAAGTTCATAAAAGTGAATACAGGTAAAATAAGGCAGAATCAACAATTTCCAAGTAAAAGTCACAAAAAAAAGAAAGAAAGCGATTCGTGTTGGCGGCGACGATGAAGAGGTTGACGAAAGTGAGGGAGGGGATTGGAGTTAATGATGTGAATAACTAGTGAGTCCAAAAAGGAAACGCACCCGAGAGGCACACTCCACACAGGGTTGAATGACTGCCTTCTATACGGTCAACAGTGGAGTGGGACTCGCAAAAAAAAGGGACGCTGTTGAACTGTTATCTTCACTGTAGCTGCCTTACCGAAAAGATGAAAGGTAGTTCCAAGTTTTCTTTCTACTGAGAATCCTTGCAAATGTGTAATGACATGGAGGGTTCTCACAGAAGCATTAAAGGAGGGGTAGTTTGTGAATGTACAATAACAGAGTGCATGGGCAAAGCTAGTCTTTATTGAGACTCTGAAAGGCAGAAAGTCCTCTCTTTTCGGGTAAAAAGTAAGGTGTAGCTATTCTGCGAGGAGTTCAAGTTATTGCTAAGTGGGTCGTCTGACAAATGCCTTGGAGACGTGTGAGGCTTACTCATTTACATAGCAAAGGTGAGGGAGGGTAAAGACACAAACTCAGGTGCATACTGTAAGCCTCCGCAATGGAATCGTCAGGAAAAAAATATATATTCATTTGAAAATATTTTCAATCGTAGCTTACAAAGTCTTAAAATGCAAAGTGACAGTAGGTGATGAGAAGCAGCAAGATGACACTGAACCTGCTGATAGTGATGGGTCAGATGAGAGTCACATATTTACATACATCACCTTCAACAAACAGGATTTTGCCAGTCACAGAATCCCCCCTCGCCTGATGCAAATAGATGTTAAACTGTTGCTTGCACTGGGTTACTACCCCATCTACTTGGCATACAGTCCACGCTTCACGGTGGCACGCGAGGAATGCACAGGTATACAGGTGTGTTTGCAGGTGCTCCAGTGAGAGGTGTGGCCAGGTGTCTCACCGCGTGATGCTAGCAATTCATTTCATAACAGAGGAGTAATATACAAATAAAAACTGCGATATATGTAATTTATCATAGATATTATGTTCAAAATTTTGGTTTTAAGACTTTCATTACTATTACTATTATTATTATTATTATTATTATTATTATTATTATTATTATTATTATTTTCATTATTATTATTATTATTATTATTATTATTATTATTATTATTATTATTATTATTATTACTATTATTATTACTATTATTATTATTATTATTATAGTTATTACTGTTATTATTATTATTATTATCATTATTATTATTATTATTATTATTATTATTATTATTATTATTATAATTTTCAGTTATCATTATTTATTCTTATCATTACTATTACTAATATTATTTTTTCTCACTGATACTAAGCATTCCATAGAAGCAGTTCTAAGCACTTGTATTCCCTCCCTTCTCTCTCTCTTTCTTTCTTTTTTTTTTTGTTAATATAATTACTACAATTATTTCTATTGGCATTAGCGTTATCATCATTATCATTTTCCTTACCATTGGCGTAATAATAATAATAATAATGATGATGATAATGATAATAATAATAATAATAATAATAATAATAATAATAATAATAATAATAATAATAATAATAATAATATTATTATTATTATTATTATTATTATTATTATTATTATTGTTATCACCATCATCATAATTACCCAGAGTGCACCTGACTCTTCGCTGAAAGATGCACTCGGCTCACTTAAAACGACACTCCTCAAACCTGTTTTCGTCAAGTACCAAAATGTAACGCTGGCCCAAGACTCGTTTTTCTCCTCCGATTTAGGAAAGTTATGACATTCCGTTACAGTGACGAACACTACAGAAGTACTTCCTGCAAGTGTGTGGTAAATTCTTATTTGACTATCTCGTGTCCTCTCTGACACTATTTCTACCCTGCCCTCATAACACAATACACTATGCATGTGTCCACTCCATGCCCTAAATGAATCACACTTAATCATATATATTAAAAAAAAAAAAAAAATACAAGAGACATACATTTTAAGATAACAGCCAAATCTCTGCATCTCGGAATTAAACTTAAGTTTGGTGGGATTGAACTTAACATAACGATTTAAAAAGAAGTCATGTCTTCTCCCGCAGCGCTTTCCGTATTAACTAGGACGACATACGCGGTCTGCGTGCTACTCCCAATAATCAAGGCCAGCCAGTGCAGCACCTATCCATATCCATGACGGCCTTGGGGACACGCCCAACAGACCACACGTTTTCTTAGCATCTAACTATCCATTTTATTCTGTTACGATAATTTTTTCTCCTCTGCGTTCCTCCGGTATAACTTTTATTTTTGTATTCTCTTCTGTCACTCATGTGCCAACTTCAGACTTACAGATGTTGCGGTGCAGTTGATATTACGCTACTACTGCAACGAGGGACCTGAAGCTCAACTAGTCAGACACCTCAAGGAATGACTACAATTGGACATCAAACTGATATGTCTATCCTCGACAAAAAAAAATAAAAAATAAAATAAATAAATAAATAAATAAATAAATAAATAAATAAATAGATAAATAAATAAATAAATAAATAAAAAATAAATAAATAAAATAAAAATATATAAATAAAATAAATAATAAATAAATAAATAAATAAATGAATGAATAAATAAATAAATAAATAAATAAATAAGGGACATCTTGCAAGTAATCTTTCT
>NC_087159.1:13287500-13315000 GCF_035594125.1 Scylla paramamosain
GGCAAAAGAAATCTAATGTGAGTATCATGGGTAAAAGAAGGAAGAAAAATGCGAACTAAAAGAATATGAGATATAAAAAGAGAAGGAAACGAGAAGAAAATTATAAAAGTAAATCCCTTTCAGCAAGGGAAAAAGATTATGAAAGGTACGTAAATGGAATGCAGGAAAGAAAAGATGATGATCAGACGTCCGAATAAAAGAGAAGGAAGGAGGGAGAGCAAAGGAAAGGAAGGAAAGGAGACACTTTGAGGGAAGTGGGAAGGGAAGGCAAAGGGAGGACGACAAGCAGAGAAGGAGGAGGAGGAGGGAAGGGACGGGAAGAGAAGGAAAAGATAAGGAATGGGACAGGACCGGGATGGGAAGGGGTGGTGAGTGGTAAGGGAATGGGAAGGGAGGAGACGAGGAGGGTACATGCTATCCACATTCCAGTGCGATGTGGGCGTCAAGCTACACAAAGGCACCGGCCGATAACCTTTCTATCCCAGCGTCACGGTGATACAAGCCTTCGTCCCCCGCCCCCTCCCGTCCCCATACTGGCACCCCGCTTTCCGCTAGACGTTCCCTGAGCCGCACTGCTGCTGCTGCTGCTGCTGCTGACATCCCCAACATTATGGTCCGTCTCCATCAGCAGCTTTGTACGTCTGTCCGTCCATCTCTCTCTCTCTCTCTCTCTCTCTCTCTCTCTCTCTCTCTCTCTCTCTCTCTCTCTCTCTCTCTCTCGTCATGCTGTCCCGTTGTGCTCCCTACACCTCTCTACAAGAGTACATGTGACACGACACCACTACACGCCATCGGTTCAGTGTAAGGACAAGGGGCACTTTCTTCAGAGGCCATTGTGCTCACAAAAAGGCATCACGAAGTATTCCTTGTAAAACCTTTCTTTTGAGCTGATAATTGAATATAATGCTCGAGTCTTAACCTGTATAAACTTTTGGCAAATTAAAAACAATCTCGTTGGAAAACACTGAATACTGCAATTGAAAAAAATAATCACAAAAATGAAAAGAGAGAAAAATTCAAGCAATAACTACACAATAAACCAAGTGAAAATGTTGCGGTGGATAATAAAAAGAGAGAAAAAAAAAGAGCCTCAGCACTTTGCTTTAGAGAGGTCTGAGTGATAAGGATGAATCAGACGTGGGAGTCTAGAATATGGTAAGCGTACTCTACTCCTAAAAAAAAAAAAAAAAAAAAAGTATAACCTAAGTGGCTGGAGGCAGGATGCTGCACAGTAGGTTACGAAGATGATTCTACATTCCTGGAGAGCATAAAAACCCGTCGAATAGACTGACTACACCGAACAGCGGCAGCAGCAGCAGCATCGACGTGGTGAGAGAAACTCGCACTAGCAAAGAGGCGAGTCAGACCGCGACACGTCAAGTCTTCCTTGTAGAATATAAAAATGTACTTTTCTTTTCCTGCCTGAGAGAGAAAGTTGCAGACTTTTTTCATTTCCCTAAGCTGAGAAAGCAGCAGCATCGTTTTTCCTTTCCGCTGTAAACCTTACGAGCAGCATTTATCGATGTTAGGAGAGTAAACCCATCTTTTCTACCCCTTCCTACTGCCAATCTTCCCAGCGCCATTTATCTAAGTTCAGTATACCACCAGTACACTATACTTTTTTTCTTCCTTCCAGTTTTCTAAGCAGTATTTACCAAGAGTGAATCCTCATTTCCCTCTCTTCTCTCTGCCAATTTTCTGAACCGCATTAACCTACTTTTCATGATATATTCCGCTGACGGCTATTCATCCTGCAACAGTATAATATACATTAACCCGTTTTCCCATCACTACTAATTTGAAATCCTGTACGGCAAAAATAGGAACTGAATTTCTTACTCTTTGTCAGTGCATGACAAACTGCTCCCGAGTAATACAATGGGTGCTAAAATTCGTCAAGGGTCGCGGACTCTTCCCTTCCTCCTCCCACTTGTCGTTTGCTCAAGTACCCTGACGGCCTTATGAGGAACACCCTTTCATAGCATCACCACCGCCGTCACCACTCGTAGTACACACCACCGTCATCTGCACAACTATATACCGGTGACAGACAAATTACAGTTGCCCATCCCCTAAAGCCTTCAGCCGTCACTCATTCCTCAGGGGACGAAAAAAAGCTAGAGCGAAATTAATACCCACATTTTTTTCGCATCTTCAAGGGTACCGAAGCAGTATTTTGGATTTGTGACCATTTCATAACTGTCCATTCTAAAGGCGTCATTAATGTTAATTTTCCCGAAGAAACGCTCGATTCTGTTATTGGCATGGGAGTTTTTCGAGAGTCATCCAATTTAATTCAGGGTGACAAAAACCACGAGAGGGGATGCTTCAGCTCCCGCGTTTCGCAGTACCTCCATGAACGGCCTGCGCGTCAGAAAGAAAAAGATGAGAAAAGTGGAAGAGAGGGATAAGGAAGAGAAAGAGGACCGTAAGGAAGAGGACGAGGAGTTGAAGAAAAAAATTATACATGAAGAAATCAAGACAAAGAAACATAAAAGAAAAAAAAATAACAGCGAGAAACCCAAGTAGAAACAGATAAAAGGCAGTAAGAGATAACCTAAGACGGCCTCACGGAAGGCAGAGAATAGTATCCTTATGACCCTGACATGAGCTGCACGACTCGGGGTGTAGCGAGCCGAGGACTTGCATTACGGGGAACAGTTAAAAAGAACATCAGAGAGAGAGAGAGAGAGAGAGAGAGAGAGAGAGAGAGAGAGAGAGAGAGAGAGAGAGAGAGAGAGAGAGAGAGAGAGAGAGAGAGAGATCATTGTAAGCGGTTCAGCGGCGACAGATTCGTTTCCTGACTTCGAGAAAATCAGGCCAAGTGTCAAAATATCACGTCACCACAATTAACACGATTCTCGAACACTTTTTCCTTCTCTCTCTCTCTCTCTCTCTCTCTCTCTCTCTCTCTCTCTCTCTCTCTCTCTCTCTCTCTCTCTCTCTCTCTCTCTCTCTCTCTCTCTCTCATTTTCGAGTTGGAGGTGGCGATCCGTGAATCAGAGGCGTAAAGCGAAGAGTCACGTCAAATACTCCAGTTTGACCTGACCACCAGAATTCACCGCACTTTTTTTTTTCTTTCCGACACTATCACTACCACTACCACTACTATCACACACACAAGGGAAAAGTGTGCGAGAGATAGAAAAAAAGAAAGAAAGAAACTCTGAGCGTGTTATTTTATCACCTTTTCCTTTTTCTTTTCTTCTCCCTCTCTCTCTCTCTCTCTCTCTCTCTCTCTCTCTCTCTCTCTCTCTCTCTCTCTCTCTCTCTCTCTCCTACCCCAAGTCTCCCTCGCTCCCACCTCCTCCTCCTCCTCCTCCTCCTCCTCCTTATACTCGTACCTTCTTTCTGCAGTGTCCAGCTCTAAAAGAAAGTGAATTAAAACCTCTAATTGATAATTGCGGTTCGATAAAGTATTACTGATTTACAACTAACCCCAGAAATTAAAAGTTCGTTCTTAATGTCCTCTTTCCGGGTACCTTCTCTTCCATCCCGTCCGAGCTTCACTTCCGGCGTCCATTGCTTTTTTTTTTTACTCTCTCTCTCTCTCTCTCTCTCTCTCTCTCTCTCTCTCTCTCTCTCTCTCTCTCTCTCTCTCTCTCTCTCTCTCTCTCTCGTGTTCTTCTATTATTTCTTGCTTACTATCTTCTCCACGAATGTTTTCTTCTCCCCTACTACTTCCCCCTTCCATTCTCTTTCTTCATATTTTTTTCGGTATATGTGTTAGTGTGTGTGTGTGTGTGTGTGTGTGTGTGTGTGTGTGTGTGTGTGTGTGTGTGTGTGTGTGTGTGTGTGTGTGTGTGTGTGTGTGTGTGTGTGTGTACCTGTGCAATTTTTTATTTCTTTCTTCCTTTCCTTGTTTTTGACGTAGTTTTTCCCCTTTTACTTTACTCTTTTGTTCATTTATGCCTTTCTTTCGTGCACGTGTGTGTGTGTGTGTGTGTGTGTGTGTGTGTGTGTGTGTGTGTGTGTGTGTGTGTGTGTGTGTGTGTGTGTGTGTGTGTGTGTGTGTGTGTGTGTGTGTGTGTGTGTAGTTAGAGTGTGTGCGTGTACATGCTAATCAATTCAAAGACTGCCCTCTCGTGACACCGCCGCCCCTTCTTTCAGAGTGGGACATTTAATGCTTGCCAGTGGCGGTAGCAAATGCGTGTAGTCCTTCCGTCTCTCCTTCCGTGATATGTAAAATTGAGTAGGAGGAGGAGGAGGAGGAGGAGGAGGAGGAAGATGGATTTATTTAGCCGCCTTTCAGAGACATTTCACAATCCGCTGTGCCTCGTTCGACTGGCCGTGGGTGTCGCTGCTCTACACATGCGCGACGCCAGGCAGACAGCAGGCGTGGTAGGGAAAAAATAATAGAATGCATTTACGCACAGTGAGAAAAAATGTATTAATCTCAGCGATTTTCCCTGTACGGTTTAATGATGAAATTATCGCCCTACAAGCAGACCCGTCGCATCATACTCTTCTTTTTTTCTTTTTCTTTTTTTTTATTTTTATCCGGAGTTATTATTTTCCTCTGCGTAATTTGTGCGTGCCGCTGGTAGTTCTGGGGAGGGAGGGGGTGTTAAATGAGGGGGGAAAAGGAGAGGGAGGAGGAAGGAAGGTGGTGACGCCGAAGGAAGCACAGGAGGGTGGTGAGAATGGTGAACCTGAAGCAACCCTCTCTCCATGAACCCTCTCACTGAACCCCTCCAACCCCTCTCACAACGCCACCCTTCCCTTCCCTCCCTCCCTCTCTCCCTCTCTCCCTCTTTCCCTCCCTGCTGCAGTACCATGTTCATGTCTCCGTCCCCTTCTTCCCTTCTCCGCCCACCAGCACAGTCCCTCAGTTCCTCCCCCTTCCTTCACCTCGTCGTCCCCTCCCCCCCTCAAGGTCATACATATCCAGGAAGGAATCATTAATATTCTTCCTGTCTTCGTGCTTACCGTCGCGATGCATGTCATTGTTTACTCCGAGCTCGTGCTTATAGCGAGTGATTTTTTCCCCCTTTATATCTTTCTCCCTCCCTTTTCATTCGTGTTTTTGTCTTACTTTTTTCTTCTATTTTTTTTTTTTTCATTCGTCTGGTATTTGGTGTACTATGTTTTCCTTGCTCGGCTTATTCCTTTCTCTCTCTCTCTCTCTCTCTCTCTCTCTCTCTCTCTCTCTCTCTCTCTCTCTCTCTCTCTCTCTCTCTCTGTTTCCTTCATCTTACACGCCAATGACCCCCGAAGTCCTTTACTCTTCACTTATTAATGTTCTTTCTCCTCGTCCTTCTCTCTCTCTCTCTCTCTCTCTCTCTCTCTCTCTCTCTCTCTCTCTCTCTCTCTCTCTCTCTCTCTCTGTTATTCAACCTTTCTCATGTATCGCTTCATCGCTCTCCTTCTTTCTTTTTTTCCGCTCCTTTCTTTCTCATCCCGCCTGATAAACCTTTTTTGGTCGTCTTCTCCCTCTTCCTTACCTGACGACTCCCTTGCCTCCACCCCATTCCTGTCCTCCCCTTCCCCCTCCGCCATTATGTCTCCTGTGTTACCTTCCCTCCTCCTCCCTCTCACTTCCTCCCTCTGTCTTCCTCTCCTTACCACCTTCATTTCCCCTTTATCTCCACTCCGCTTCCTCTTTCACGCTCTCACTTCCCTCCCAACACACACACACACACACACACACACACACATGTATGCACGCAGGCGCGCGCGCAGTCCCCGCCACCACCGCTACCACCACAACAACTAAAACAAAATTACAATCGAACAGAAAACCTCTCTCTCTCTCTCTCTCTCTCTCTCTCTCTCTCTCTCTCTCTCTCTCTCTCTCTCTCTTTCTCCTCACACCCTCTATCACGTATAGGAATCACGGTCCGAGAGTGTTCTTGCCGCTCCACGCATGCGCAAAAATGAGGCAACTCGAGAGGTTTCATTTGGTTTCATCCGAGCTCTATTTTCGCTCCACTGAAGCTTCGTCTGGGTACACTTTGGGGGAGCTTGGTTAAGGTCGAATGGAGAGACAGGCTTCCCGGTCAGTGCGTGCGTGACTAAGGTCTTCCTGAGCAACAGTAATGAAAAAAAGTAATAGCCTCAGAAATGTCTTTAGTCTGCCATTAAGGATCCCATCCCTTTCCTTCTCTCTCTCCCCCCCTTTCTTTCCCCACCTAGCCTCCCACGTCACCCTCCCTTTCCTCATCCTTTGCCCTTTACCGTTCTTCTTTCCTTCACACTGCTCCCTCCCTTCTATTGCTTGCTGCTCCTTCTTTATCACGGTCGCTGTCAGCATTTTCGTGTCCCTTGTTCTATTTATGTTTTGTTTGTGTTGCTAATTGTTTGTTTACTACTCACTTTGTACACTAATTATACAAAAACAACATGTTACGATATCGTATAATCAAGTTTGTATATTGAGGGCATCAATATATCATCTTTGTAGTCTAATGTCTCCTCACACAGAGTAAACTTCAATTCCAGAATACCCATAAAGACTAATAATATACAATTAGTGAGAAAAGAAGTAAACTGACTGATAAACGCTACATGAATTATTCAAATCGATACATTGTTTAAGGTTTTGTTCGCATGAGCTCAATGAGTTAATAATCCGCAACAATTAATAAGATACAATTAGCGCAAATGAGGATGATAAACGGCGCAGAACAAGTCTTAGATACTTCTAAAGTTAGTGTGAAGGTGTGTGCATGAAGTGTATGGCGGCTGATAGAGGAAGTTTATTGTGGCGGAGCGGAGGAGGTGATTTCTTGAGATGGCGCGAGCCAGGCAGGTACTCCAGGGCGGCGAGGCAGGTGCTGGAGGCAGGTTCCTCGCCACTCGAGCCAACTTAGGTGCTCGTGCTTCCGACACAGTTATAATGACGCTTGCTGCCTTACCCCCCGAACTAAACCCGCAGGGCCTACCCCCTCCACACTGCCCCGCCCATGATAAAACCCACATCCTCCAGAGACAAGTGAAACAGCCTCCGTCACCACTCCCACCGCAGCGTCGCACCAAAAAAATCGCATTTCCGGAGCAACTTTTCCTCCCATGGCTGATTTTTTTAATGCGGTGACCTGGCATTTCACAAACACACGGGATCTCACAGAAGCCAGTCGACCCGGTCAATTTAGATAAAGTTCAAGGTTCTGTCACTTCCTTCAGCCGGGGGCAGGGCGCGCCGTATGCCAGATGTGAGGGCGTTTCCGAAAAAGCCAGTTAGTGTTACTTCTAACCCGGCCCTACTTATTACCAGTTCACAAAACCGGACAAACCTGGGGGAATCAGACGAGTGACTACTCAAAAACACCGCGCCAAATAACTAGAATATAATGGTCTCACCTTAACCCACCGCAGGGAAGGCAAGTCAAGGCAAGGCGAGGATGGAGGGGACGGAGGCGGATGTGCGTACGAGTAGCTGTGGGTTTGTTTAGTGATGGGTCACTCGAGTGGCACCACAAGTCGCATGCTTTCCCGAGAACATATTAGGCAGTGTCCAGGGTGCATGTTTAGCCGGAATTTGGGCCGGGTGCGCTTTGAACTGCTGCCTCAAGTGACTGATGACGAGATGGATTTTCCAGATCAGCGCCTACTGACTCATGGTTTATTGATTTGTGCACCATTTTTTCTCCAATATTTTCACAGTGATATTCTCAATTCCCGTTATTATCTATCACTCTTAAAGTTACCAACTCATTGATGTGAAACTTTTCCTGCGTTTTTACCATTCACTCGATCATGAAGAAGTGATAATTACCACCGTACTGTGAGGGAGGAGGAGGAGGAGGAGGAGGAGGAGGAGGAGGAGGAGAGGAGGAGGAGGAGGAGGAGGAGAAGGAGAAGGAGAAGGAGAAGGAGAAGGAGAAGGAGAAAGAGAAAGAGAAAGAGAAGGAGAAGGAGAAGGAGAAGGAGAAGGAGAAGAAGGAGAAGGAAAAGGAGGAGAAAGAGAAAGAGGAGGAAAAACAAAAGGAAGGGGAGAGAGAGAGGGAAAATGAAGGTGAGAGAAGATAAAACTAAGGAGTACCAAGGAAAAACACAGAGTAACATGTAGTCGTCCAAGTTTCGCCCCCTCTATTGCCCGGTTCACGTCCAGGCGGGGTGGCGGGGGTGGGCGGGGAAAAGATGTGGGGAGGAGCAGGTCTAGTTTACTCCTTGAGCGTGTTCAGCCTGAAGCGGCCGAGCTGGAGCGTGCCAGGTGGTCACCGATACCTCAACTGCCCTGCCTAGCTACACTACCCACACGTGCTGCCCTAACTGACCGGCTCTCTCTCTCTCTCTCTCTCTCTCTCTCTCTCTCTCTCTCTCTCTCTCTCTCTCTCTCTCTCTCTCTCCTCTGCCAGGTCACACTTACTTTCCTACTTGATTATCCATTTTGATTAATCTCAAAAAAGATTTCAGCCTCACACGCCTTTCAGCTTTGATATCAATCGAAATTGTATCTAAAATAAAGCTTTCTCTCTCTCTCTCTCTCTCTCTCTCTCTCTCTCTCTCTCTCTCTCTCTCTCTTTAGCATCAGACCACCGAGTTTGAACCAAAATGTCTGTGTTGTCTGTTTTTGCAGGTATTTCTACCTATGTGTAATTCCCTCCTATTAGCTCCAGTAACGGGAGGACCTGAGAAGCCGATGGAGAGGAACGCGGTCATGTGGGGTTTCTTGTTTGAGGGAGAGAAGAAGCAGGAAGAACAGGAGAGACACACACCAACTATCTACCACTTTGCATGGACTACACAGTTATGTTTTTTTTTTTTTTCTCACTCTCAAGTTAACGAGTACTTTTATAATGCAGAGATTATTTGCACTTCAAGTCGATGAGACGATTTTTTCATTCCTTCACTCCACCCGTAACGTGACACCTTGTAGCTTATACCTGGGCACTTGTAAGGCACTACAGTCACGGTGCAGGACTAGTTATAAAAAGTCACGTAGAGCCGCTGATACAGTTGAAGAAACAGGTATGATGGAAGTTAGTTCCTAACACTACCATGCTCCTGATTATCTAGTGAAATATTTCTGGGGTTCAGGTGGTGGCGGTGCCATTTGCAGCAATAGTAACAGCAGCAGTAACAGCAGTAATAACGGCAACAGCAAAAGCAGCAATAGCATTTGCAGCATCAACAATAACAGCAGCGGCAACAGCAGCAATAACAGCTGCAGTAGTAATCGTATTCCTACTATTATTGTTTTGATATTAATGTTATTATTATTCACGCCAAAAAAAACTGTGTTCCTGCTTAACAGGAAACAAATATATATTTTTAATTGAATTAGCACACACGTAAATAACAAAAGTAGGGCGGGCGAGCGGTGCATCACGGTCATGTATGGTGGTGGTGAGCGCTGCCACACACCTGGTGAGGGCGGGGGGCGTGAGGTAGCCCCTCCCTCATTAGCTGGTTCAGCAGACCGAGACCAAACTCGTGTCTCGGCGCCCGCTCCTCCCCTCTTGCGGTGCCTCCAGCACAGTTTCACCAAAATTTGTTTATCATGCGTTTGGTCTCAAAAGTGATTACTTTTTCAAGTGCCATGGTCATGTTGGTGAATAATAAAAGCGAGAGCCAAATCTTTAGAGTCACTGGAATGCTTTTTCTCTTTCTGACCGAACAAAAAATCAGACGATCATGGCGGGTCAGGCGACCGAGTTCGTGTCGCCTTCAATATGCAAGACTCAAAACTAGAAAGAAAAATAGCAAGTGTAAATGCCCAAACAGAAAACCTTTAACGATAGACACAAAGAAAATCCTTTTATGAAACATCCAAATTAATCCTTTCAGCCCCGATTTATGGCGGTGTAGAGGGCACCACCACGTCCACACTGCAGAAGGCGCAGACGGCGACACCCCTCATGGAGGAGCCTCCCTCCCCTGCGACGCTCGTCCCATTGTTTAAGAAGTGAACACTGTACAAGAGTCACCAAGTTGTTACCTTAGTCCACCAGGCATCCCATCGGGTCTCCCTGTCCTCGGCTCTCTGTCCGCCCTCCCTCCCTCCGTTCCCCCTCTCTCCCTCTCGAGTGCAGCCGTCGTCCTATTTTTAACAACATCCCCAACCCCCGTTTCATGTCTGCTCGGTTTGTCTGATGATTTTTTTTCTCTTTTTATCCCTCTATATAGCCACTTCACCCATCCCCCCTTTCCCTTCCCTATTCGCCCCTTCACTCCACTAAATTCCGCGGCCACTCCAAACCCCTCAAAGTGCAATTATTATAGTGTTCTGAGGCAAAATCGCCTTCCATGAAATAAATATATAAACCGTATGTATCCCGACACGACCCGGGGTGGCTATGAAAAAAAAAATCGAAAAAAAAGCCTCCCGGTCGACTGTTTAGGTTTTATTATTTTTTCATGTGGACCCCCACACCGGCCTCTGCATCCTCTGTTTGGTGGGGGGAATGGGGGGAGCTCGGGTCAGCGGCTTCCTGGTCCCTCTCACACGCAACGCCGATGCAGATGCCGACTAATTGCGTCATTGTCAAAGGTTACGGCCTAAGACCACCGCCATCACAGGAGAGTTAGCGCGCATAGAAAACACAGCTTCCCTCCCTACACTTCCCGGCCCCCACTACTCATTTACATTTAATCTTCATACGAATTTGGTCCGAGTATTGAAGGAGCGTTAAAATATCCCCACACTACCCGGTGATCAAAAATTATTTGGTGGTTCGTACGGGTCAGTCCGGCTGCCATTGGTTGATAAATTTTTACGGTTAAATGCACATAAGATATTCGAAAAGTTAGCATATAAAAAGTGATTTCGAGTGTCACTGCGTTCAAAAATGTAAAATCCTGCCAACAGGGCGGCAGGTTTTAGTGTACTCTCAGTGAAAACAAATCTGACTGCAAAAGTCACGTTTCCTACACCAAAGAAATACATTTCCCATCCCCCCTTCCCCCAAAAACGCCATGTTTGCTGTGTTCTCCCGAGAGGTGAAAAAGGCAAAAACATGGCCAGAACCCGTGTTGTGGACCACTCTTGTGAGAAGTCTGAACGTCCACACATTTCTGGCACCTCCACCACCACCACCCAACACAGATGTGAAAATATGTGCCGGTAGTTGAAACATTTCATTTATATATTTTACATATAATGTCAATATTAGACAGTCTAAACCAAGGTAAAGAGGATTTTGTTTATGAAGAGATACTTATGTTTGTCCAAGAATTCCAAAGGAAAGAAGAATTGCAAGTGATGCAAATCTGATTATTGTAATGCGAGTTAATGGGAAACTGATTTCCCATAACCTTAAAAATGAAAGAAAATTGTTACATAATTCACCATGAAAGACCGTGTTTGATTTCCAAGAGACTTCATTGAAGAAACGAGTATTTTACCATAATTGTATAATCGCGCAAATACACTTTTTTTTTTGCCAAGGGATAAAAAAAAAAAAAAAACGAAATAGCAACATGACCTTCCGGCTCCACCTGTGCGTGTGTGTGTGTGTGTGTGTGTGTGTGTGTGTGTGTGTGTGTGTGTGTGTGTGTGTGTGTGTGTGTGTGTGTGTGTGTGTGTGTGTGTGTGTGTGTGTGTGTGTGTGTGTGTGTGTGTGTGTGTGTGTGTGTGTGTTGCTGTGTGGATGGGCGCGCACGCGCACGCACCCTTGCCTTCCCGCCGCTGCATGATTACTTGACCATTCCACATGGGACCTGGAGTTCGGATGAAAACACACACACACACACACACACACACACACACACACACACACACACACACACACACACACACACACACACACACACACAAATACAAACAAGAGAGAGAGAGAGAGAGAGAGAGAGAGAGAGAGAGAGAGAGAGAGAGAGAGAGAGAGAGAGAGAGAGAGAGAGAGAGAGAGAGAGAGAGAGAGAGAGAGACCCTTGCTGCCTTTTATAAACTAAACATACACTCTTACAAAACTCCTGTGGACGATTGGTAAAAAGAAAAAAAAAACGTAGGCACAAGATACTAAAAAGAAGTACAGGAAGGAAACAGACATGCGTGTTTATAATAGAAATAAGAGATAGGGACGCCAATCAACATGAAGTTAATGAATAGTGACGAGGCTCATCACTCGCTGCTTTCCGTCAGGTCTAAGATTACAGCATAAGAAGTTCCTCCTGCCCATGTAACAGCTGCTTGTAAGAAAAGAAAAAAATATAAGCAGGAAAAAAATCCATTACACAAGGGAAGAAACATATTATCGTCACTTTCTCTTCGCAATCTATCATTAACTTGATTTTTTAAGAGGGTTTTTTTCCCGGAGGTTGTGCTAGAAGAGAGAGGAGGATGGCTGAGAGACATGAGAGAAGAGGGTGGCTGGAGAGACAGGAGGAAGGAAGGTGGTTGGAGAGACAGGAGGGAGAAAGGTGGCTGGAGGGACAGAGAGGAGGGGGGCTGGAGAGACAGGAGGAAGGAGGGTAGCTGGAGAAACAGGAGGGAAGAAGACGGCTGGAGAGACAGGAGGGAGGAGGATGGCTGGAGAAACAGGAGGGAGGAGGATAGCTGGAGAAACAGGAGGGAGGAGAGTGGCTGGAGAGACAGGAGGGTGGCTGGAGAGACAATAGGGAGGAGGATGGCTAGAGAAACAGGAGGGAAGAGGGCGGCTGGAGAGACAGGAGGGAGGAGGATGGCTGAAGAAACAGGAGAGGAGGATAGCTGGAGAAACAGGAGGGAGGAGGAGTGGCTGGAGAGACAGGAGGGAAGAGGATGGCTGGAGAGACAGGAGGGAGGAGGGTGGCTGGAGAGACAGGAGGGAGGAGGGTGGCTGGAGAGACAGGAGGGAGGAGGGTGGCTGGAGAGACAGGAGGAAGGCAAGTAAAAGGACCAAGGCATTTCGGTTATGAATGGTGAAACATGATGGTGATCTGTTGCTGTAATGCTTCCCGGTGACCGTGAAGCTGGTGATGATTAGCCAATGCCACAAGCTTTGTACGTCAACTTACGTATGTATGAAATGTACGCTGTTGTATGAGAAGCAAAGGAATTTAATACACCATGAATGTTTTTTTTTTTTTTCTTTGTCAAACTGACGATGGCAGGTGCAGGCGATATGTGCATTATGTTTCTAAGTTTTCTGGTTTCCGGCCCATTATGTATTCCTGAAATGACTCATACTTATAATAACTTTACCACGGCCAACATAGTCTGGTGTTTCAGTAAAATGAAGTTGCAGAGAGGTACGTCTTCGCTGTTTTAAGAATAATAATAATCGCGCAACATCAACATAGAGAAACTAACAAAATCCTCAAAAGAAAAACCTCAAGGTCGAACCATGTTTTATGAAATTATAAAGAGGAACTAGTCGAACTATAATTACTAGTGCACCTAAACGAGCTTATCGTAACAGATCACAGGCGAGGAGTGAGCTTACCTAACACTGTGTGCCTTACTACTTACTCGACCTCTCAACTTCACTCTGCGCTGACCACACAACAAAGGCGAGTGTTGGCTTTTTGCTGTGTCCAATAGTAACATCTATCAGTGTGCAAGATAAGGCTTGGATGTTTTCTGCCCTTGAATTTACGTTTCTGTATATACGAGTATCTGTGTGTGTGGGAAGTGTGTACGCGTTCGTGGCCGTCAATGCAATCTTTCGATACACAGTGGCAGTTCATAGACACAGTAATATGTGTAACTGATTATGACTATTTGCATTTGTGTCTGACTGTGTCCGAGGATACGTATCAGTTGTCAGTCACGTCAGTCATGATGATTACCAATAACAAAATAAGAGAACTGCAAAAAATTAAACACACACACACACACACACACACACACACACACACACCACTAATTACTCCAATAATACAGTATGATTTTTTTCTAGGAATAATAAAGAGGAACGGGAACGAAGGGATAAAGAAGATGAGAGGTGTAAGAGTGAAGGAGAGGAATGGAATGCAAAGAGAGGAAGGAAGGCGGTCTCTCCGGTCAAAGTGCAATCTAGAATGTGTTTGCCACCTGTCACTCTGTCATCCAGAGTGCTTGCATTGCTTTTTCAATCACGAGAAATACACCACATGAACTACACAACCCAAAAATTTATATTATACGAAAAATTCATGACCCTGTTTCCCACGCGTCTGAACAATTCTCAAATCGTGGCAAAAATATCAACTTCTATTTTTTATGCCATTAAAGCTGCTCATGTACGTACTGCGATTTTTATTTATTGCAAAATTTAATGACTTTTAGAATTTCCAAACAAAATGAAGTGAACCTCCTCAAGGTGAGAGAACGCGAGAGCATTCATTTTAGACTATAAACAAGAGGACTCAACCATCACACAAACACAGCGGGCCCGCACAATGGCTTGAAATTGTCCCAAATACATAACATTACTTCGAATGACGAGGCAAATCAAGCACATTTAGACTCGCTCTTCTGAGCACGCAAGTCCGTTCTGAAAGATAATTTGTTACAGACAACAGGTGGTCCACAACCCCGAGGCCCACCACCACCAGGCCCGTCCTCCATCCCGCCCATCGTTATTACTGCATTATTACCGCGAAAATATGTGACCACACTCACGACCAGGAAGAAACCAATATAAAGTGTACGGAGAGGAGGTTGTCACTACCATCCATACACACATACACAGTGCTGTGAGCATATCCCACACCTGAGGGTGAAGCTCATACACACACACACACACACACACACACACACACACACACACACACACACACACACACACACACACATAAAATTGACGAATAAATCTATTATGAAAATGAACAAGTACATTTTTTACTCGAATATATAAAAAATGTCATAAAACTTACATCTGTAATACGTATCAACTGCTAAACCATTATTATCAATCAAACCTATTTCTTCAAGGATTAAAAACTTGGGCACAATACGAATAAGCGCTAATAACTAAGTATACATCTCCAAACAACGTGCTAGGCAGATAGGATTACCTCGCCTGACTCACGGACCACATCGTGTCAGCTGGCTCGCAGTTACCAGATCTATTATTCCGAATGAATCTCGGTAACACAAACTGTTCTCGTTTTGTCAAATGCTGCCGATATTATGGAAATGAACGTGAAAATTAATATAATAACAAAACTGGCGGAGAGCAAACAAGCACATCACAACTCTAGTGTAATGTGAATGTTGGCAATCTGTGTATGTACGGCTTGAATCTGTATGTTCATGATGATGACACATGGACACAAGCTCTAGCAGGAAAATTTTTTCTACCTGCATTACACTGCACACATAAATCGAGCCTGTCATGCCAGTGTTATAATGAGACTGTCACTCTTCGAGGCGCTAACAAGAGTATTGCTATCCGAAGACGGAGATGAGGCGGTGGTGAAATTACTGGCCAGCTCTAAGATCACAATGACGTAATGAGGAAGATGATCCCCAATATTACTTAAGTTACAGAATGATTCCCTCTCTCTCTCTCTCTCTCTCTCTCTCTCTCTCTCTCTCTCTCTCTCTCTCTCTCTCTCTCTCTCTCTCTCTCTCTCTCTCAATCATCAAGCCGTCCAAGGGTGTGCCTAGACTTCGCACATCGAGAAAGTAAGGCGTCAGCAACCGCGGGATGTTATTAATATACTCTATCCCTAATTATCGGTAAATTATTATCATTATCATTATTATTATTATTATTATTATTATTATCATTAATTATTAATCAATATTATTACTATTATTATTATAATTATTATTATTATTATAATTATTATTATTATTATTATTATTATTATTATTATTATTATTATTACCATCATTATCATTAGTATTAGTAGTAGTAGTAGTAGTATTATCGTTGTTATTGTTGTTCTCGTTATTGTCATTGTACTTGCTCTTGTCATCATCATCGTTTATATTATTATCAGTATTTATTATTATCATTATTATTATTATTATTATTATTATTATTATTATTATTATTATTATTATTATTATTATTATTACCATTACTACTACTACTACTACTACTACTACTACACCTACTATCATCACAAACACGGTTACTCGTCACTAAAAATTAACAGAATACTGCCTCCGGTGCTTCAAACGAGTTGTCCTCAAGAATATCATCAAATAATAACTGACGTAAAAGCGAGACGAACTGTAGTTATTCATATACGTTTACCGTTGAATACATGAGAAATGTCCGCTCAAACACCGGAAGTAAATAGAACAATACCTCGCGACAAGGGAGTTTAACTGAGAAAAATCTGGGATCTTTTGTGTGCACTCGAAATATTTACTCTTCTATATAAAGTGAGATATTATGAAATGTCGTGAAATGTAAAGTTTCTCAGTACACAACAATGTCAGGTTTCTTTACATTTCACCAAGAATCCTGAGCAGAGGCAGCAATTCCCTCAATAGTCATTAGAGGACAAAACTTGCCATCACCACACCAGCCATCACCGACCAGCCTGAGGGTTCATATGGTTGATGAGACCGACCATTTGTAGTGCTCCAGGGCGGCTGTTGGTGTGAGGTGCTGCCCTACCAATACACTCTCGCCCACAACAAACAGATGGGCAGATTCAAGCAGCGAAGTACCAGTGTTAGAGAAATGAATCGTCACAAACATCGCTTTAAAAACAAATAAATTAATAAATACGTAGTGTGTGTGTGTGTGTGTGTGTGTGTGTGTGTGTGTGTGTGTGTGTGTGTGTGTGTGTGTGTGTGTGTGTGTGTGTGTGTGTGTGTAGATATAAATACAGACAGATAGATAGATAGATAGATAGACAGATAGATAGATAGACAGATAGACAGTCAGATAAATGCAGTTTTGAGTAAGATCATGTCTTCGACAAAAGAACTGAAACCTGCCGTATTGGACATGTGCGAGGTGTCTCCCGACCAACGAGACGTCCTGACGCTCGCATCGCAAAGGCTCATTTCGTGCAGCGTTTTTCTCAAGCCAGTGGGCGGGGCGGAACGAATTGCGAAGCGTCCGCCGCACACCAGCCACCGCTGTACCATACGGGTGGTCCGCAGGCCGACAGGTGTGCGACGCGCGCCTGGTGAGCCACCGCCGCCGAGGTCCCAACACCAAGTCAAGTTATACCAGTCATGATACCGTGCGCTGCTGGTGGGGGCTGGGGGAGAGAGAGAGAGAGAGAGAGAGAGAGAGAGAGAGAGAGAGAGAGAGAGAGAGAGAGAGAGAGAGAGAGAGAGAGAGAGAGAGAGAGAGAGAGAGAATGTATACTGCAAAATTATTTCCTGTTCTTTGGAGTGTGTCCAAGGTGGTGTATGCAGCACGTCATTTATACAAAGCACTTGCTACCTTGGGTAACCTGCCATCCCTCGACACAATGTGGGCTTCGTACTGCAGTCTTAAACACTCCCATTAACAAAACCCACACACCTGCCAGCACGTCTTGCCCGATCTTTGCAACCTGTGCATTCCACATGACGTAAAACGACCACCCGAAGGACACGTCGCTTTACACGCCCTACACGCACTCGCTCCATAATACATCCACTTCCGCGCGCCGAGTTCGATACGCACCGGGGAGGCAAACATCCCGTCCCCCGCAGGCACCGCCCCACCCACGGCGACAAACAAGGTAAATTTGAGAGTCGCATCTGACGGCTGGCCTTCCGACAAACATGAAGGCACCACCGGACTAAAAATAAACACCTCCATAAAGCGGCAAACAAGGCATTCAGTCTGACATACTAGGGAGTGGCACCGCTTAGTACAACATTAAAACCCATTCCCAGAAGACGGCACTGGAATGCAGGCGGTCAAATCAATGGTGGCACCTTTGCGGCTATGGAAGTCCCTAGTCTCTTGAGAGTTCAGACTCGACATGATGGCGCCGGGAATAAATTATATATAGCGGCACGGAGGAAATCAAGAAACTCCTACCATTCCTTACTAAAAGCCAGCAATAAAATCAAGAAATAATGGCAAATCAATGAAAACCTATATGAAATAAAGGCAAATAAATATGCAGCCAGCAAATGAATAACAACCTTTATCGCTGTCGGTTACCCATTCAAGAGCCTCGGAGGACATAGTAGTGAGTGATAACGCCAACGATAAGTCCTATCCATGTCCAAACAACACCACACCCTGCCACAGCAACGATAGGGTGAATTCCTGAGTGGGTGGCATGCTCTGAGTGGCCAGGGGTGCGGTGCTCGTGGCATGAGGGCGAGATGGCCTATCGTGCTTCTAATGGGAGTTCCTTGCAAGTGTTGGGGGCCACGTGTGATTGCTTCGTGCAGGTAAGGAAACTGGAGGTTTATCATTATTCTCTATTAATTCTTTCTTACCCGTGGCCACACGTGACTGAAATTGTTGTTTTATGCATTTTCTGGTGATATATATGATTCTCTCTCTCTCTCTCTCTCTCTCTCTCTCTCTCTCTCTCTCTCTCTCTCTCTCTCTCTCTCTCTCTCTCTCTCTCTCTCTCTTTCTCGCAGGCAGACACGCACACACACACACACACACACACACACACACACACACACACACACACACACACACACACACACACACACACACGATGTAAACTAGGTGAAGCACACGCACACGGGAATAAGCCCATCAACTAACAATCACGATACACACACACACACACACACACACACACACACACACACACACACACACACACACACACACATACACACATGTCAAAGAGCCATAATGTTGTTGGCTCACGAATCAGCGTCACGAATTCGAGGATTTTACACCAGCCCCACAAGGTATTGCCCCTCGTTTATTCATTATTATTTTTTAGGGGAGCGGGTTATTTGGGAGGGTGACACGGCAGGAGCAGCGAAAGAAGGAAGGAAGAAAGGAGTTAGGGGAGAGGGGGAGAGGATGGTGAGGGAGGGGCCGCGCTGGAGGGAGGTGCACAAGGTCAAGTAACCACATGAGTGACGTAAACCACCGCCTCAATACAATAATACTGCCAGGTAAACCGTTGTCTAAATATCTAAATACTTTCCACACACGTCACGTTCATCATTCGAGAAGATAGAGACGCTGATAAGCTCCGAGTTAAATGGTAATGAGAGTAACGATGACAATGATGGTACAGTTGTTGGCAATGATGTGTCAGGTGGGATGCTTCTCCAGACAATTTGCTTATGATTTATGTTGTGAACTTTAGCGCGATGCGAGTGAAAATCTAACTGTGAAGACGCATGAGGTGTGAGTAGCCTTGCTGGTGGAAGGGCTTGAGGCTGTGGTACGCCCGAGCTATACTCGTAGTTACCTCTCCACCGCAACCACAACTGCCCGATCAGCTATATGCTTACGGCCACTAGCAGACCGTCAATACGACCCGTAATTTAGCAACTTGCAGGCTATTGATCTTCGTTGGTGAACTTTACCCCGTGCGACAAAGGTCTGGTCATCCATTATTCAGAGAGTAGACGGCCCCCTACCCTGAGGCGCCCAACACCACCTCGCCTTATCAAGCATTCTGTTTCCAAGTGTCTCCTGCACGCAAACCATCGCTTCTGTATCTGCCATTATCACCTTGGTTCTCACCCCAACTCTCATCATCACCTCCACTACCATTAACACCATCACCACCACTACCACTACCGCCACTATCGCACCACCACGGCCACCACCACTACCACCACCACCTTCCTCCGGCTCCTTCCGCTCCAGTACGTCCACGTTATGCAGACGCACTCGTACGCGCAAACCTATGCATTTACCAGCCCGCACATCCACACATACTCTCACCCTGGCCCATGAATATATAAAATCTCCCCCTTACTCCATCACGCTCTCCTCTCTCACTCTACATGCTATCTCCCCCCACATCCCTCCCTCGAACACATACATACATCATACGCACATCACACATCACAAAGATACACACATGCATATACATTAGCAAACAGATATACCACAGACACACATCCATACCACTCGGGCATATGCACGACACCCAAACACAATAAACCACACACACACACACACACACACACACACACACACACACACGAGCCCCTCCATCCAAACAGCAGCAGCACCAGTAGCAGCATGAGCAGGGCATATAAACATTGATTTTCTAGCCACCTTCATTCCTGCCCAAACACACAAACAAAAAGCACCCGCCTGAATTTACTTCCATGCAAGCGCCACCAGCATATAATCCTGACCCACCTATAAATACACACACAAGTGCACATACTACTCATATTCACCCTGCCTAAGAGCACGAACTCAAGTCAGACTCATGCTACACCTGAGTCGGGCGTCGTGCCTCATCCCCACTACAGGCACCGCCATCACGCTACAACACTGTCTTTGTGGGAAACCTACCCACTTTTTTTTTTCTCTCCCCAAGTCTTATCACTACTCCATGACTCAAGCTTACGTGTCTGATTCTCTGCTGAAACGGAACTTTTTTGGGAGGTGGTTTGTCATGTAAGTGTTATATGCAGGCGATTTCCTTGTAAGGAAAAAAAATTCTGACTTCTTTGCTATATTTTTTCTCTCTTTTTCTAAATATGGAAAAGCGGATATCTAGAGAGAATGTGGCAATGAATTATTACACACACGGCGGCAAATCGTTTGCCAAAAAATAATACGAACTGGTACTCATCGCGGATCCTGTCATACGACGTTGTTAATGTTACAAAATGATTAGGAAAACAGAAAAAATAATAATACAGAAAACATTGATTATAACTCCCTGACAACACGATCCAATGAGTTCCTGCATTACAAATTTGCCGCTCAGTATTATTGAAAAATTACAGCACATGATATGCAAGATTAGATTATGTATGAAGGCTTGCATATACAATGGCCACGCTGTGACAGAAAAAAAAAATGTCCCGAGGTCCTCTGTGTCGGGTTACTCACCTATGACCACAGAAGGGACGGAGAGACATCGGATGAGCGGAATTAAGGATGCCGGAAGCAGTCGGTGACGGGAAAGAGGGAAGGATTTGTGGGTTGTGAAGTGGGTGGAAGGAGATTTAATGAGAGAGAGAGAGAGAGAGAGAGAGAGAGAGAGAGAGAGAGAGAGAGAGAGAGAGAGAGAGAGAGAGAGAGAGAGAGAGAGAGAGAGAGAACATAAAGGAGGAGGGGGGAAATGGAGGAATGGTAGGGTCCAGTGGTGTAGCGAGGGAGTTGGGAGTGTGATAGGTTACCAAGCGAGGAAAAGAAGAAAGAAAGAAAGAGGGAGGTAGAAGTACTTTGAAAGTGCGTAGTGCGGAAAGGAGGAGAAACTAAAAAAAAAAAGGAGCGCAAAAAAAGGGAGGTGGGTGAGAGAGTGAAGGAGATGATTAGTTGCTGAATGTGGGAAAAAAGAGAAGAGAGGAAAGAAGTTAGGGGGCCGGTACGGTAAAAGAGTACAGTCGTGGTTGAGGGGTTGAGAGGAAGAGGACCAATGGCTAATGCGGCAGGTGAAGTGTGGGAAGCACGGCAGGAAGGAAGGTGAAGATTGCAAGTGTGTATCGTGATCATCCCAACTCACCACCTTCACCCAATGGTCACACAGGTTCCCCCACGGGGAACACACAAGAGCAAGGTGGAGGCACAGGACCAGGAGTGGCTGCTGTGTCGAGATGAGAGGAATAGACACAGTGGTCAGTGTGGCAGTGAGGAAAAAGATTAGATTCTTCTCCCTCTGTCCCCGCCGACTACCGGAAATGGTGTTACAAAGATGACAATTACAAGGAGGAAGTACGTACTCACGAAAACAGATGTGCTGGGTTAATATGCTACAAATTTTCCAGAGATTTTTCATCAGAGCAATAAGCGTCAACAAGATGAGCAATTACAAACTACAGCACCAGATGATGCAGGAAGTGAATGATGGAGAAAACATAACAAGTGCTCCATTCAGCACGACTGTTTGGAAGCTAGTTTCGTTGATAATTAATTTCACTTTGTCTACTTCATACCCTCCTAATGAAATCTAGTGTATTTCCAAAGATGCGCAGAGGTGACTCATTGACACTACTGGCAAATCTAATACATTTCATACCTCCAAGAGTTCCAGATTTGTGACGTAAACAATTCCTTCCTCTCAAGTTCTGGCCACATGAGAAGCCTACCCCCCAAGCACTGCTAAGACTGCCAACCTTGCGGGGAGAGAGGGGAAAAAAAAAAAATGTCAACCAATATCGCTTACCCGCTCATCGGGTGACTGGCGAGCCTTGCCCCACGGTCGATTACTAGTTACCGTGTCTTCAATGATTAAGAAGAACCATACCGCGATTATATAATATAACCTTATTCTTTAACCCGACATACTAACAATTAAGTAATTGATTCCACTACTTGCATCCATACAGCATGTGTAGGATCCAATACGACACAGCACAAGGTATGGAAGAGAACCCTACAGATCTTGCCCTTTACCCTCTATGCTTACCAAACAATTCGAGTAAATTATCATAATCTACTACTAGCTCGGGAAGGTTACCATACTTGTATAATTTTGACGCGGAGAGGGAGCAGAAGTGCTTACGCGGCATGCGCCCCGCCGTTTGTTGGTATGCCTGGGCTCCTTAACAGACGCCTCCTCATAGTTCTCGTGCGAGAGTTGTTCATTCGCTGACAGTCCCCGATTTATATGCTAGACATCATAAATGCCATGGGAGAATATATGCATGAATATACGTACAGCATAATATCTGTTGGTATACATATCACGCTAAAGCAAAAGCTACTTACTTCCAGTGTGAGAAAGAGGTGAAGTACATATTAACGTTCCCAAGAATGGTCCTAGTACAGTTAGTGCTTGGTATAGGCCAGTCAACTACGTAGAGGGTGCTGAGTATGAGTCTAAAAAAAAAAAAAAAAATTGAAAATGGATCTACTTTTCTCTTGTCAAATCAGGTCGATGACCATTGGAAATATTAGCAAATCGGAGAAAATGGAGGAAGGTATTACTATGGTGACTATCTGTACTGCTGCGTAGGTGGTTATATTCCCTGAAATGTTCGTCTGAAGTGTGAATGCATTCTGCCCAACAGGCTGCCGTGACTGTGATAGCCGGCACGTGTAAAAACGGCCCGAAAGTGCAAGAGGAGAAGGAGCCAGCCTCAGCAATGATAGCGCCAATATTATCAGAGTTCTGAACAACTAACATCCATGTACACAGCTATCAATACGGATTGATAGATAGACAGGCAAGCAGGTAGATAAAAAAAATACAAAGGTTCAGTGTTACTGATATGTGCGAACTCGGAAAATTGTGGACAATATCCTAGATAGTGAATAGAAGCTTCATGAAGCTTCATTGTGCCTCACGTCTCAAGCACCAAAAGGTGCCGTAAGAAATAACACCGTGTCTCAAAGGTTTTCAGCAGACAGATCGTAATAGCACTACATAAAATATATTCTGCTACTTAAGCACGTCATTGAATACCTTCAGCGAACATCGCAGCTCACATTATCGTTCAGCAGATTTATTTGCGAAAAGCGCCACTGGTTACCAATTCGTGTATAATACGTGTTTAGCAATTCCACCAAGCATATATTCACAGCGTTTGCAGTCGTGATATTAGAGATTGCTACACCTACGGACCAATTAAATCATTTCTGGACTTGAATTTCTGTAACCAGTGGCTTCAGAATTGAAATTATTACGAACACGAGTATGTCCACATTTCCGGAGTCAAAAATCACACACAGACGCATATATCTAGTGTCATCGGCGATCAGATCATAGTTTAATTAAAATCTCGTGAGCCATATCAGCTTCAGTATTGGCGACTAATATGCGGCGTCACAAGTCCTGCTGCTGCTGCTGCTGCCGCTGCCGCTGCTGCTGTTGTTGTTGTTGTTGCTGTTGTTGTTGTTGTTGTTGTTGTTGTTGTTGTTGTTGTTGTTGTTGTTGTTGCTGCTGCTGCTACTGCTCCTGCTGCTGCTGCTGCTGTTGCTGCTGCTGCTGCCGCTGCTGCTGCTGCTGCTGTTGTTGTTGGTGGTGGTGGTGGTGTTGCTGCTGCTGCTGCTGCTCTTGTTGCTCGCTCACCAAAGTATCAAGTCCCTCCGTAATGGGAGGATTGAGTGGGTCGGTGATGCGTTTTCTCTCTCTCTCTCTCTCTCTCTCTCTCTCTCTCTCTCTCTCTCTCTCTCTCTCTCTCTCTCTCTCTCTTCGTTACATGAATATATGAATAGAGCAACAAATACAAGAGTAACAATATTTTATAATACTTTACAGCCAACATTCTGTAAGATTTATGATCTTAAAAAGAAAGATGAAACCTACTTTTTTATTCATTTATTTATTAATTTATTTATTTTTTAAGAATCGGTAATGAAAAGCGAGTCACTCAACTGGTTAGTATCGAGGAGGTGGTGACAGTTTCACCTTGAGATAATCACGTAAAGCTACGTGATTTTAGCGATTTTAACAACATAACACAGGAATAACGTTGCTCTTTATAGGATGGCACTTATATTTGGATAGCAAAACAGAAGATATAAGAACTGGCAATCTGCTGTAGGAAGATTACTAGGGGGAATTATCAAGTAGAAAACACGCAACTAGTAAAAGGAAACATGAAACTGTTAGCGGTTGCAACGCTGGGGAACATTACGATGAATCTACTATTTAAGTAGCAAGAAGTATGATAATGACATATTAGCAACACGTGACTTCATCCTATTTAAAACAATTACCAAATATAACCATATTTTTTTTTATACAAAACTAAGAGTTTAAAAAATCGAGATTGTGTTCAACACTTGTTGCGAGAAATTTTTTTTTTTTTTTGTCAGTCGTTCTCGTGCTTAAACCACTCTTCCCCATACCACAACCCTCCTCTCACTCTGCCCCGCATTTAACAGAGGTCAATGTTTCGGCCTCAGAAATAAGAACACGTTTTTTTTCACCTACACCCCACCAATGTAAAATCCTCCAGTTTCCTCAAACATAACGTGGTCAATATACTGAAGCAACCAGATACCACTACGAACAACCTGGCCACTTTCTTTTTCCTCAATGAGTGTGAACATTAGTTCAGAACTGATAGGAGCGGGTAGCTTCCTGTGATTGTCGGTTGGCACCGCATGATAGGTGTATACGCGCCAAATTGAGACTCACTATTTTTGATACGTGGACCTCGTAATTTGTTTGTGGCTTTTGAAACTTTCTGTCGGGGAGTGGTGGGCTGCTGGGTGTAAAGAGTGGAGGAGGAGGAGGAGGAGGAGGAGGAGGAGGAGGAGGAGGAGATTACACAGGGGTTCATATACAAAAAAAAAAAAAAAAAAAAAAAAACTTTGGGATCTGGAGCATTTTTCTCCCACACAAGTGCTACGAACAATTTCATTTCGTCCGTTTTCAAAACAGCAAGATAAGAAAGAAACGAAGAGGGGAATATGGAAGGAGGAAGAGGAGAGAGGGGGTAAAGCAGGATACAGGAAAAGAGTGGGTATAATAAGGGGAGGTTGGCATCACGTTAAGGGGTGAAGGAGAGGGGTTTGAGTTTAAAATGTCGGGGAAAGCATAGGAATTATATGGATTATGCGAAGGAAGTAAGCATTATGAAGGAAAAAATGAGAGGAAGGTTTATCCTGTCATGATGAGAAACATACGTGTAAGGGAAGGGAAGAGGGAGGGAAGCACGGCTGAGTGGCAGAATCGTATGTGCGGCAACAAGAGAAAAGTGGCGATTCAGTTATGGGGGGGACCATGTTGTTTCAGCCTCTTTCTGCTACTGCCGCCTCAGCCTCGTGTACTGCCTGTGCAGTGAGGGACAAGCATGGTAGGCATAATGTTGTCTCGGGTAACTGCTAATAATGCTAATGAAGTCAACCACACCGCGCCTCGTGCTCCCCCTTTCCCTTCAGTTGCCTAATTCAACGCGCGGTGTGTGTCTGCGTCATTAAGTCAGCTGTGGTTCCTGTTTGACGACCACCTGTGGGGGAGGAGGAGAGGAGGCCAGGTGCAGCCCCGTGCACGATTCTCACCTGTACACGTTCACCACATCATCCAGGGAGGGGAAACTTATTTCACACGCTGCTTCCTTTTGCTGCATTGTCCGTCTTTTCTGACTTGGCTCTGATTCCAGCTGTGTCATTATTAAGTGGAGTGTTTCACGAAGGTGGCGTCACGTAGGAGTCGATACTTAATGATGTTGGCTGGTGCGGGTAGTGTGCTAAAGGAAAGCCATGTGGCAGGCCGGCCGGCAGGAGCCCAACACGTCTCTCCCCTATTCTGCTACAGGGGATGTTGAGGACGCGCGCCAACCAACCCGCGAACCAGTTTTTTTTTTTTTCTTTTTCTTTTTTTTCGTGTATCTCTGACCAGATGACCGATAAGAAAGCCTCCTTAGTATGGTGGCCGTGTGAGAGGCGGAGAACAGCTTCATGCACGGCGCCCCTGCCCCAGCCTGGCCTTGACCCCACCCAGCGACAAAACTGCGCGTGTGTGTGTGTGTGTGTGTGTGTGTGTGTGTGTGTGTGTGTGTGTGTGTGTGTGTGTGTGTGTGTGTGTGTGTGTGTGTGTGTGTGTGTGTGTGTGTGTGTGTGTGTGTGTGTGTGTGTGTGTGTGTGTGTGTGTGTGTTGGATGCACTGACATCTTTCATAGTATTCCTTTATTTGATTTTTCTTCAAAACATAATAACAGATTATTCCAAGAAATTATAAATATACATCTTTTAACAAAAATACAAATGCAAGCCATACGAAAATATAACGAATGGTTAAATGCCAAAAACTCTTTTATTTTCTTTAGCATTAATTTGAAAGTAAAGCCGAGTAAGATAATTGGCCATTTTTATTTGTGAGTCCAGAAAACTGGCAACTGCTGAAAAGAATTCGTGTTCCTGAAAATGCTTTGTATGCTGAAGAAAAAAAATTAATAATAGAATATAGTCAGATCTTTGTTTTCTTGATCCGGTCAGCACAGCCTCATTCACGACGAGCGAAATATTCCGCGTGCTGCTGCGGCGCGTCCCGGCTGTGCCCCCACTAGGCGGGTGAGGCGGGGGGGATGTGGTGTGGGAGGGGAGCAGACCAGTATGCGGCAGCAAAAGACGTAAGGAATATACATATATAGGAAAAAAAAAACAGCAAAGAGTAATAAGCAAAAACTAAACAAATTCCTGACTGACTGAATATATACTCGTAAAAAAAAAAA
The DNA here is from genome assembly GCF_035594125.1 of Scylla paramamosain. Classification (NCBI taxonomy): domain Eukaryota; kingdom Metazoa; phylum Arthropoda; class Malacostraca; order Decapoda; family Portunidae; genus Scylla; species Scylla paramamosain. Next base: position 13,314,505 of record NC_087159.1, read on the forward strand.
AAATGTATTACTGGTAAATTCAATAACTCGAGTAAATAAAACTGCCAACGAAAAAGAATGAATGAACCTATGAAAGAATAAATAAGCGAATAATAAATGAATGAATTAATGTGGTTTTCAACGTTCACCACCGCCACCTTTGAATGGCATCGTTCTTTCCTGACCAATCTGATGAACAATACTTGAGTCTTTGTTACCCTCTCAGTGATGAACAGCAGGTTCTTCGTCGCTACCAAACGTACTCGTGTACCATACAGTGCGAACACAACTCCTGCAGCTTATCAAGTCTCCCTTCAACTAAACTTTTTTGAGGCAAACAACAAAAGACACAATAATGGGAAAAGAAACATTACTATACAATAAAATAAAAATATTTAACTGACAAGAAATTCTCCTTTCCTCCTTTTCTCTTCCGCAGCAACCTGAAAAATACAACAAGACGTAGCACTGACCCCAACCACAGGCAGTCTCAGTCAGCCACGAATACAGAGAAACG
>NC_087159.1:13317500-13320000 GCF_035594125.1 Scylla paramamosain
AGCACGTATTGTGGGCCTTCGCTACCAGTCATTCAGGGAGTGTTGAATTATACAAAGAAATTATTGTGTTTGTTTCTCGAGAAGGTGAGGAAGTAATGAGCTCCAAGATCATGTGATAGAGAGAGAGAGAGAGAGAGAGAGAGAGAGAGAGAGAGAGAGAGAGAGAGAGAGAGAGAGAGAGAGAGAGAGAGAGAGAGAGAGAGAGAGAGAGAGAGAGAGAGAGAGAGAGAGAGATTGGGGAGAAATTAGAATTAGGGAGGTACCAGAACAGAACAGCAGAGAAGACAAGAGAAGAAACAAATGAATGATGAAGCGATAGAGACCTGAACGCGAAGGGCTAACAAGACAGCTAAACTTAAAAATAAAGAATTAACGAGACAATGGTAGATTTATGTAACGTACAAGACATTGAAAAATTACGTGTGTGTGTGTGTGTGTGTGTGTGTGTGTGTGTGTGTGTGTGTGTGTGTGTGTGTGTGTGTGTGTGTGTGTGTGTGTGTATATATATATATATATATATATATATATATATATATATATATATATATATATATATATATATATATATATATATATATATATATATATATATATATATATATATATATATATATATATATATATATATATATATATATATATATATATATATATATATATATATATATATATATATATATATATATATATATATATTGCTATTATACCTTATTTACTTTAAAAAATTGCCTTTCAAGTGTAAACAGACAAGAGGCAAGTTCTTTCATAATGACAACGGGCACCAGTTGCAACACAACAAGCATAACGGCAATTCGACCAGTGCATGACCCAAACCGCACCTCCACGACAGCACAGCCAATGTTGTGCTGCTATGGACAACCACTGCCGCCACCCACCACGACGTCAGGTTTTTCCTCCATTTGTATGACTGGCCGACGTCGCCACCCACGTCACCTGCCAGCCGCGGCGAGTACGCACTTCCGGGCCGGCGGCTGATGACTATACGTGGGTAGATGAGGTACGAGGGCGATGACCAAAGATGCTTCTCCTTCTCTTGCACGGAGGACAAGAAATATTGTTCATTATACGACGATAACGATGGTGAAGATGATGATGATGATGGCTGGAGGCGGTGGCGGCGCAGGTGATGGATAGAGCATCAATAAGTTACCCTAATGAGCCCGGCGAGTAAGGTGTTATCAGCCTCACGATAAAGGTGATAAGAATAAAGTGAATGGTGCAATTATCTCCATTATACAAAAGGGTATTGACTGGGTGAGTGACTGTAATGGTGATGATGATGATGATAAGAGGCAAATGATCGAATAAAAAACGGGATGTTGAGAGTCGGTGGGTGTGTGGAGGTGTGTGAAGGAAAGAAAGAGAGAGAGAGAGAGAGAGAGAGAGAGAGAGAGAGAGAGAGAGAGAGAGAGAGAGAGAGAGAGAGAGAGAGAGAGAGAGAGAGAGAGAGAGAGAGAGAGAGAGAGAGAGAGAATGACAGGAAGTGGGACGTGCTGGTGAAATTGAGTGTCGGTATTTAAGGAAAATAAGACGACGAAGCGGGTGTACGAGAACTGTGTTTAAGACTCCCAGGAAAAAGAGGAAGAGGCGGAGGAGATGCTGCATAAGAAGAGGGAGGAAGTTTGAGTGGAAGATTGGGAGAGAAAGTTGTAGGTGGAGGAGGACAAGGGGAGGCAGGTCAAGGGTGGAGTCAGGGTGGAGGAGCAAGATTAACTTAGAGGTGAAGAGTTGGTGGATGCATCGGGTCGAGAGGTGGTAAGAGGTTAGGGTGGAGCAGCGAAGGGTTAGGGGTGGAGGGGCGGAGGTACGATGTAAGTAAGCGCAGGAACGGAGGGATAGGAGGCAAGGGAGGGGATAGCAGGAGGGAGAAGGGAGGGAGGAGATAGAGGAGGTCGCGCCCGGAGACAAGAGACGCTGGGTCCGTAACTGCTTCTCTCTACTTGCTTTATGTAAGGCAATAAATAGCAGTAATAATGATGGTACGGATGGTAATGACAGTCGCCGAGATGAGGGACGAGGATAATGAGGTGTCTGCGCCAGAAAGAAGGAACACGGGAAGAGAGAGAGAGAGAGAGAGAGAGAGAGAGAGAGAGAGAGAGAGAGAGAGAGAGAGAGAGAGAGAGAGAGAGAGAGAGAGAGAGAGAGAGAGAGAGAGAGAGAGAGAGAGACGAAGGCCGGGGGTTACGAGAGAGGATTTACAGTGCGTCTAAGCTTGGAGGAGTGAAGTAGAGAGGACGACCCCGTGGCCAAGATTAAAACAGTTCACCCACTATGTTTAGCGAGCGTGAGGTCCAGCCTCAAATAAGAGGGAATGTAAGAGGGTATAAACACAAGACGCTGGCCATAAGAGAGAGGAAATTAAAGCCATGATGAGCCCGGCACAGCAAGAGGAGGAGAGACAGAGTGAGTGACGGAGGTCTTATGGGAGGCTGCCTGCTGGAGGAAAGGAGGAGAACGTGGAGGAGGGAGAAAAGAAGCA
>NC_087159.1:13325000-13332500 GCF_035594125.1 Scylla paramamosain
TACTTCTAGTACCTCTCCTACCATCTTGGATAATGTTGGTAACAATAATTAGAGCCTCGCAACAATATAATAGCTTCTATTAGTTTTCCCTACATCACAGGGCTGTTAAGTCTCTCCATCATCAACAGAAATCAGCAATATTTTTCCCACAAGAGATACTAAGTACGCCACGGAACGGAGACTGCTAGTTAGTAAGACGACTTAATGCACAACGACAGAAAGAGAAAGTACACGTAGCGCTAACATCGTGTTCACCATTTACTTTAGATGTGCAGGCACATATACACAGCGTGCGGGCGAGCGGGCACCACACACACACTAATGTTGGGCTACATGATAAAATTAGTATGCTGTTCACAGACGTTACTTTTTTTCCCTCTAAGTCTGTGTACTTAAGTGCTAACGAGTCATGAGAGCCTGGTCGACGGTTGGCTGGCAGGGGAAGGGATGCTTTACACTATTTACGCGGTCGATAGCTAACTTCCACCGATACATCGATGATAACGGATGACAGACAGGCGGACAGGTATCGCACTTCACGAGTGACTAAAACACGATCAGGCAAGCTGGCGGTCAAGCACTTGTCCCTGCCTCGTTTTCAAGTATTTCAGAAGCTGGATAATCCCCACCAGCCTCTCACATTTGCGGCACATGGAGCTGGAGAACGTTTGGTCCTAGAAGAAAACGTGTGATTGGCAGCTGTTCCGAGGAATTCCGATCAAATTAAGCTTACCAGACTCCTGATGATATGTTTAATTGCAGTGTTATATGCTGCACGTCATCGCCCACTAAAAAATGCCACCAACATGTATCTAATACCTAAAAAAACAGTTACGGCAGCAACTTAAAAGTGTGGATGGACAATTGCACGAAGAGGCAACGGACGAAATGAGTGGCTTGCGATGTTGCTGGATGATGCTGATAGTGTGGAGTTGAACATGATGAAGTTCTAGTACATGTGAATAATGGCCACACAGCCTCTGCTGTCAATACCTATTACGCCACATTTCGTAATGAAGCATATGCTACTGCTGTTCAGGAATGAATCGTGAATAGCAATACAGGCGACGCAGGACGCTAGTACGAGCAGCAGCTATTACAAAGACGTGTCAGTTTACATCATCAGCATTGGTTCAGTGATTGCCTACATAATAAAATGTCAAACGAAGGGATCAACAACACAGTATGAGACAAAGAAAACGCCCCTAAATATTCATTAAACTTCGCTCTACGGAAAAAATTTTTCCGTCAAAAGAGGCGCAAGTATATGTAAATCAGTAGCAATATGTAGTACGCCCCTGGCACTTATTATACAACAAATAAGAACATAAGATAAAGGAAGTAGCAAGAAATCTGTAGGCCTACATGTAGTAGTCCGTGTATATATCTTATGCCTGCCCACATCCACCTATCTTCACTATCTAAAAATTTATCCAATCTCTTATAGCATCCCAGTGACTCAACCCTAACAACATGACTACTGAGTTTATCATTCCATTCATATATATAGTGTGTGTGTGTGTGTGTGTGTGTGTGTGTGTGTGTGTGTGTGTGTGTGTGTGTGTGTATGTGTGTGTGTGTGTGTGTGTGTGTGTGTGTGTGTGTGTGTGTGTGTTGCACATTGCTAAAAACTAACGTTTACGTAATCAACAAACCCATCAGTGATATGGCTAGTAGAAGCAGCAGCAATAAGAAAGTCGCCGCAATAATAAAGCCCTTCCATCCCATGCACCAAACTAGTGCTTCAATGGACAGAGGGCAGGTGTGATGTGCCTCCGTTTCACCAGTTTAGGCACACATGGACCAAACGTGACCACAAGTTGACATCTGGCTGACGGCAGGCCAGAACAAAGCCCTTCGGCTAGGGGAGGGAGATGAACCTCGCTCTGCCGACGGCCATCACACGTGGTCGACCCGGGAAAACACGTTATCGCATATTTTTTACTTGAAAGGACTGGGGGGAAGAAGATATTTAGAAACACACACACACACACACACACACACACACACACACACACACACACACACACACACACACACACACACACACACACACACCAGAAAACAATGCTCATCACTAGCACACCTAACAATCTCTAACAATACAGAACGTCACTTTCTTGGATATTTGAGGAATATCACACAGACGAGACACAATCATCGCGCGCGCGCGCACGCACGCACGCACACATATATATACACACACACACACACACACACACACACACACACACACACACACACACACACACACACACACACACACACACACACACACACACATTGCCTACAACAAGAGCAGTATGGAAGACAGGTAAACAATGAAAACAGTTTTGCAATACATAACAAACTCCTTGTCTGCTCTGATCCTTGGAGACAAAGTCAAAGTAACTCTCCAAGGCTTGTGTTGCTGATTAGTTTTCCGTGAGCCTCTCTTCCTTTGAGCGTGTGGAGGGCGCTGCCGAGTGCCGACTGGAGAATGGCCGCCATGTTTGTTGCCTGTGCCTGTGCTATTAATGGTTGCTCCGGGACCACCTTTGTGTTGCGACGTGGTGTTGAATAATGCAAAACAAAGAAGATAAAAGGGATTATTTCAGGTAAGTGTCGAGGTGATTACTCTCTCTCTCTCTCTCTCTCTCTCTCTCTCTCTCTCTCTCTCTCTCTCTCTCTCTCTCTCTCTCTCTCTCTCTCTCTCTCTCTCTCTCACGCACTTGTGCCTACACACACACCCACACACACACACACACACACACACACACATACTAAATGTCTTTTTTCTTCTTCTTTTTTGCGCCAGGAATATTTCATTTTCTAAGGCGCATCATAAAAACGTACACATGAAGAAAAATATAACAAACAAAATGCAGTAATTATGAAGCGTGTATAAACAGTCTCGCGTGATCACTCGTTCTTGTTCGTTTCATAATATAAAACATCATATATAAGTAAAGAGATATGTAAATAAACTCCTCATATAAAGAGAAACCAGGAAACACTACAGAAAAGTTTCTCCCATCAAGTAAAAGTAAAATTTGTCTTTCCATCAAGAAAAAAATTTTCCAACGAATTGCCCTATACTCATAATTCATTTCAGACTTTTTGACAAACAACATGTTCACGTCTTTTTGTGAATCGTGTAATAATAAAATATACACTTACATTACGATATCTATGACATTTCTGGTGATAGCGAGAAATGTCTGTATCACGTGGAGCTATATTAATTTCAAAATACACGGATTCCAACTCCCGTACACGTGGAAATTTCTTTTTTTAAAAGCGCAAATCTGTAATTTTTTTGCAAAATCCGCGCGAGAAAATCGACGCCACTTTCAGCATTAGCATACATTTCCACCCATCTGTAATGCGGAATGTAAAATAATGTATTCAAAAAAAAATGTAGTGCCAGATATATTACTGATAACATACGTATTGAACTAAGAACTCGACACATAGATACCAACTTTTCCTCTTCCTTCCTATGTATACAAAGCTAATACCCAAGTGCTTCCACGAGGAGAAGATTATAAAGAAGAGGAATATATGTACGCTACATCAGAACGGCGGCGGTGGTAGAAGTGGTGGCGGGTTGGTGCCCAGGCCCACGTCTCCGCCTGACACGCAGGAAACGAACAAACCTAGATGTGACAATTAATAATCGATACTCACGGTTTCCAAGCATGGTGGTCCACGTCCAGCTATTCATGGGGCGGTGGTGATGTCACGCTCCCTCCCTTCCTGCAAAATACTAGTAATTACTGATATACTCAGGTAATACAGGTATTTGACGAGCCTGCCAGAACTAATCAACTGAAGGGCGTGCAATGAATTACGTATAAAGATAGTATGTATTTATCTGCTAAAAATACATTAAAAAAAAGTGTCAGCAACACTCAAACTGAAACTGTTATAATATCTATTACCAGCTGGACATGGATATTCACATTCATTCGGGAAAGGTACTACTTATTTTCTGAAAAGTAACAAATTAAAGAATTTTCTTAGAGGTTCTCTCACTTAAAAAATTAAGTTCTGAAAGTCCTCGTATACCAAGTGAAAGTAGGTCAGGAGGCTGAGCACTCTCTCTCTCTCTCTCTCTCTCTCTCTCTCTCTCTCTCTCTCTCTCTCTCTCTCTCTCTCTCTCTCTCTCTCTCTCTCTTTCTGGAACACAAGATGAAGAGCTGGAGCCAAATTCTGCTTTCTTGGTAATAAGGCGAGAGACAAGTGCTGAGACGCGTCGCAATATTGTGTTTTGGAAGCTTACTTCACTGTAAAGTATAACATAGAGCCTGCCTCTCTCTCTCTCTCTCTCTCTCTCTCTCTCTCTCTCTCTCTCTCTCTCTCTCTCTCTCTCTCTCTCTCTCTCTCTCTCACTTCCCTTTGCACTCTCATTCCTCCTCTCTTTCCATTTCCCTTACATACGCATTATCTTTCTTCTTTCATTCTTATTTTCTACTTCGTCTGTGGATCTTAACATGCACCATTTGCCCCAGTCTTTTCCCCTTCCCCTCCACCACTCCTCTGCTTCCCAAACTCTTTACTTCCTTCGCTTGTAACCATTTCTCCCTCCCTTCCTTCCTTCTAAGCACCCCACCGATCTCTCCCTCCCTTCCTCCGTCCCTTCATTCGCTCCCTCCCTAGCCCCCCATCCCGACATGAACATAAGGAAATGAGGCTGGATCAGGCAAGGCAGTGTGACCCGGCAGTATTATGCGAGTCCGTCCGGCATTTTACGAGCGAAGCCACTGTAATCTGCCCCAACTCTTGTCTGGCATATCTTTTGTTTACACGGAAACGGATGAGAAGAAGGTGTTGCATTACAGCCAGTTAATATTCGTGCGGCGCCGCTAGCCGATCACAGGATTCCCTCTGACCTACGCCTGCCTCACACGGCCGAAAATGACTTAGGTTTTATTTCTGCTATTCTTCAACCTCCCTCCCCTTCCCCCCCCTCTCTCTCTCTCTCTCTCTCTCTCTCTCTCTCTCTCTCTCTCTCTCTCTCTCTCTCTCTCTCATCAATATCTTCCTGGCGTCCGCTTCCATTCTTAGACAGGGAGGAAGGGAACCGCGTAAAAGAAAAGCTGCAGTAAGAATATGATTTTACAGGAATTCACTGCCGCTGGGACAGAAGTCATCGTGAATGCTGAGGAGCCTGCACGCGAAGCTCAAGGCTCCCTGGCCCTCGCAGTACCGTTCCTCCACACCTCCCTAGGCTGAGGTGAAGTTTTCTGCTGCGTGACCTTACTCAGGCAGACGATGTCATCCTGTGTGCATTTTTGTCAAAGTGTTGTGTGCTTAGTGTTTGATGCCTTATTACACCGCCAACTGCTGCCCTCCCACACCCGCTGCTGCTCGTACGTTACCACCGTGTCATTTAACACCCTCTAAGAAACAGCTGCAGTGGACGTGGCTTATTAAATTTACTTAATAACATCCTTTCGCTAAAATTCAAGCAATTCCAACAACTGAAAAAAGCAGTGATAATAGCATCACACGACAGTATTCCAGGTATTAACGTTTTTTTAATACAAAATATATGAAACTCAAATAAATTCCTCGGTAATACACTGCTAAATGTCAGGAATGATACTTTACTTCAAATATTTCTGAATAATCTTCCGATAAAACAAAAAGATTCAGCACAACAGCTCTGAATGTCATTAATGGATGTCAGGATATTTTTCTTCAGGCGATAAAATGCTGCTTAGAACAAGTCTGATGCAACTTCTTTTTCCCCTTACTTTTTCTACTCTCCCTTGATATCCGATGGATTTTTCACAAGCAGACCAGGATAGCATTTCTGTTTTGTAATCGGCCGGAAGATACTGCTTCTTAGTCTCCACTAACTTTTTTTTTTTCGCGGGGGAGATCTAAAAAAAAAAAATTCATAGGCACTACGATTGAGATTTTCATTACCCATGATGAAATTTAAACCGGAAACCCAAGGGTGCTTCGTAAATTACTAATCTCAAACCCGCGCACTTGATTCGTCGATAATGAAGCTACCCTCATATCCCTCCCCTTTCCCCTTACCCCTCCCCCCATCTGCCATCCCACGCTGCCTACGGAGGAGGCGGCGGCACGGGGAATATTAATGAAGGTACACCTGGACGCCATCGACAACGAGATATTGAAAGATTGCAGTCTACTAAAATATTGTCTCCCTGCCGTCCATTTCCGTGAACATGTTTTGAGCTGTGATCCCTGCGTCATTTTTTTTACCCGAGTCAGCATTTTGATTCCGGAGCGAAATAAAAACATAAAAAGAAAAACAACTTATGGCCTTGAGTAATAAATTGCCATGTTTTAACGTAGGTTTTTCTTTTTATTCGGTGTGGAAAAAATACTATGTAATATGAAACATTTTTAAAGTTATGAGGAGGTCTTTCCTGGCGCTCAGCTGAATATTTCTGGAGGACGCGGAAACATGAATGAAAAAAAAAAGCGATTCATTCTTTCCTTCCTCATTAAAAGTTCAATCTTTCTACACCCATCCCTACCGGTGACTGACTTGCCTCCCCAACAAACTAAGCCCCTTCTACTCTCCCCCCAACAGCCTAAGCCCCTTCTATCGATTGTTCCTGCCTTGTAAACTGGCTATTTTTCTTGTCTTACAGAGAAAACTGCCGACAAAACACGTCATAACTCTGGCGTGTAAAACTGATATTTTCTAAACCCTTTCCTCGCCCGCGGCCACACCTCCAGCCTCGCCTCCAACTTAATACATACAGAGTGCTAACCTCGTAAACCTCTGGGGATTTATTGCAACGCTCAGGATATTCACTCTTTCGCTTTGGCGTACTCACACATATCACAATTCCTCGTGTTTCCTCTGCGCCCGCAACGCTCATATTTTTCATCATAAAGAATTGATAAAACCGGCTACCAACCCCCTCTCCTGAAAAAATATGAACAAGTACAGAAGCATTAATGAAAAAGAGAAGTCTCATAACGCAAAGCTAATCTATCAGCCTATCATCCGTCATTATGCAATTTGATGAGTAAGTGTTTTTTTCAATTTCCCTCGTTCACCTGAGCGATAAATTAGCAAGCAGGTGAACGCCAGGCGAGCTGTGAGGATCCCGCGGTGGGCAGCAACACACGCACCGCCGTCCTTCACTCCCATCACCCAACCCAGCACTAAGTGCGAAAAAATAGCACATATAAAGCAATCACTCACCTCAACGTGTATGGATAGTGTTTTTACAAAGACCAGCAACCGAAGGTGTTTGTGGTTTTAACCTTTTTTATTAGCTTGAATGCAAGTGAAGTTGAGAACGCAACTCTTGATCCTTGACCAGAACGTGGTGGATAAAGCACCTAACTAGGAACACTGACTCCACACACGCCGAGGCCTTCCTGAGTTAAGGGATCTCTCCACCACTCCAAGATGAAAGGTGTGTTGGTATTCAAGGTACAGTTATGGATCTCTATGCGCTAAAGGTTCAGTTTTATATACACTCACTACTATTTCGTCATGATTTAACATAATCTTATTGC
>NC_087159.1:13345000-13352500 GCF_035594125.1 Scylla paramamosain
GGAATATACGATATGCATGCAAGACAAGCACCCCATCACCCACTCAGGTCTCTGGTTATCATGCTACACTTTCTAGAACGGGTCTCGATACTTGTCTTCTTTTCTCCTTCCTTCCTTCCTTCTTTCGTTCACTCATTCCTTCTTTCCTTCCTTCCTTCCTTCCATTCCTTCCTTTGTTTTCCGTCCTTATCATGCGACCAGAAAAATCCATCATCACTCTTGCAATAACCAGTCTAATATTCAGAAAGTGATATACGAGATCCTTGTGATTTTTTGTGCTCATGGCAATATATATATGCAGGTATACAGCATACTCTTACTATATGTATGAAATAGTGTATGTATCTGGTTATGTGCTCAGCAGTATACATTTCTATCATTGTCTATCTATCTATATAAATCTATCGCAATACCCCGAGGCCGCGGCTGAGTGGCGTGTAGAGACACTTTATCTTCCAAAGTGTCAATACGTCTCCTCCGCCTGACATCTCTATGATTGTCTCTAATTATCGCTTTATCACCTTCTCCTTTCCGTGCCTGCGTGTTTCCCTCCCCGTCCTGCCTTCGTTTCCTAATATTCTTCCCTTGCTGAATTCAATATCTTCGCTTCACTACACCTGAATTAACATCAACGGTCAACATTCATATACACCCACCAATTGTAGGCAATCAGTACAAAAGAAAACACTTAAAATAACGTTTTCTTAGCTTGTTTTTGTGGTGAATTCAATAAGTCTACGTCCGCTTCCCTTCTCCATTCTCTTTTCACTTCGTCTGTCCATTCCCGTTTTCCTGGTGCACATTCTCATTCCCTTCTTGGTCTGCTTAACAACACAGCCGCTTTGTCATCCTGAGTGGCAGTCTAACCATCCATGTAACCACACCTGTTTATACATCGGTCCACCGGCACCACCACCTGACAGCAAAAAATAATACCTAACTGGCAGCTCCTCTTTGTTTACATCAGGCGATACGCGAGAGAACCGACCCACAGATGGCGCTGACGGCGTAGCAACCAACCTCACACCTTCCACCTTCCAAACCTGCACTCTCCCTCACTTACACCTCTTCCACACCTACACCTCCTACAACCTCATCCTCCTCCTCCATTCCTAACCAAACCTCACGTACTCTCAGTTGCCTCTTCATCCTCCTCCTCTTCCTCCTCATCCTCCTCCCATCCCTCCTCATTCCTCTTCGTATTCCTCCTCCTTTTCCTCCTGCTCCTCACCCGCCCACTTTTTCATTCGTTCCTTTTCTGTTGACTCAGCGCTAATCTCGGGGGTTTACATTGGCCCCTGCAGGCGAGGGCTGGAGGAGCATTTTGCAGTGTGTGTGTTATCGGGAAACTGTAATAATGTTTATCTTGACAACGACGCAACGAAAGGAAAGAGATATAGATGGAGGGAAAATGGGAGGGAGAGTAGGTAAAAATGGAATGAGAAGAGTAAAGATGGAAAGGATGAAGGAAGGAAGGAGGGATGGAAGGAGGGAAGGTTGACAGAATGAGAAGGGTACGGCCAATGGAGATAAATATGACAGGAAAGTGCAAATATCGAGGAGGAAAATAATGTAGTAGCAAAAAATGGAGGGGAGGAAAAAAGTGACGGGTGACGGTGGATGATTAATGGAAAAATGAAAAAATGGATATGGACGAAAGGCAGCACAAGTAGTAGAGATCCCCAGACTATTTCCAGAGAGAGAGAGAGAGAGAGAGAGAGAGAGAGAGAGAGAGAGAGAGAGAGAGAGAGAGAGAGAGAGAGAGAGAGAGAGAGAGAGCACGATGATTGTTCACCTATAACTTGTGCATATTAGAGCCATTCACAGCACGTTATCGACAAGAGTAGCGATTGGTTATATTAATGCCGAGGCTTTCTCTTGGGACAGTGAAACGAGTAGCATTCCAGACAATATGGAGATGTGAGGGAGGTGATGCGAGTCGCTCAGTGATTAGCGGACACGGAATCAAGCCGGCAACCTCATTACTTTCTTTTTAGGGGGAGGGGTAGTCGGAAGGACTTAACTGGTCTTAACACGTAAAAATAATCTCTTATCAGTGCACATGGCGAAATTCCCTCAAGATATCTCCAGTCTATTCATACTGATAAGAATTCTGTCTTGACTGGAGGAAATGCACATAAATTGAATCAAAAGATAATGAGTTAATATAAGTATAAATTCTAGCAGGAATCAATTATATTCGGTACTCTCTCTCTCTCTCTCTCTCTCTCTCTCTCTCTCTCTCTCTCTCTCTCTCTCTCTCTCTCTCTCTCTCTCTCTCTCTCATTTTCTTGTGCATCCTACGTTTCCCCGGCTTTCAACAACATTCTTTCGTCGTTCTCAGTAAATGCACCTTTTTCTTATCATTATGTCTACCGCTATTCATCTCATCCCCACCCACTCCTCGTCTTCTTCCCATTATAATTCTCCTCTTTCTTCCACTTCGTGTCTTCCTTTCTTAATAACTTTCTTGTTCTTCCTTCCTCCTCCTCCTCCTCCTCCTCCTCCTCCTCACAGCACCCCGTCTCTCCTTCATGTGAACAGATCTTTCCGCGGCTGTTGTCCCTTTCTGGCATGCATCTCATGACTTCTTCCCTCTTTTCTCCATCATTAGGGGCGCCGCGTGACGCCTGAGTGACGGCGGGAAAACGAAAGTATTAATGATCACTCCCGTGTGCATTTGCCGCCAAGTTTTTTTTTTTTTTTTTTTGCATCTATTGTGAAGTATTTTTGTCCCGGATATTGCAAAACGGGGTCACTACATACATACAAACAGGTCTCTCTCTTTCTTATTGGTGGAAGGCGAGAATGAAAGTTATATTGGTGTGTTGTTTCGAACACGTAATGACAGTGTGGAAGGAAATGACTATGAGACTGCATGATTCTTCTTGGTCCGGACACACTGCTCGCCTCTGGAAAGGTCTCAACGGGTTCACCGTTAAAATATCACATCACTTTTTCTCCCTCCTCTACACCATCGCCTGGAGGCAGCTGACTCGACCTTCCCACCGCAAGGCGTGAAGGTCCCTTCAAGGACTGCTTCCTCAGGCACTGGGGACAACGCGGACTACCAAATGACACCACTGTCCAGGGATTCTCTCTCTCTCTCTCTCTCTCTCTCTCTCTCTCTCTCTCTCTCTCTCTCTCTCTCTCTCTCTCTCTCTCTCTCTCTCACACACACACACACACACACACACACACACACACACACACACACACACGATATTCAAGAATTCATAAGAAACGTGACTATTAGGAAGACAATAAAGTTTCCTCCTGACTTTTTTTTTCACCTATGAGTAAATTGGCGAAACGACCGTCACGATTTTTATTATTGACTATATAATATAATATATATATATATATATATATATATATATATATATATATATATATATATATATATATATATATATATATATATATATATATATATATATATATATATATATATATATATATATATATATATATATATATATGATATATATGAGAGAGAGAGAGAGAGAGAGAGAGAGAGAGAGAGAGAGAGAGAGAGAGAGAGAGAGAGAGAGAGAGAGAGAGAGAGAGAGAGAGAGAGAGGGTAATTTCAAGTTCATGAACCAACAACAACTCTTCATAGTCTCACTTCTTCTCTGGATTTCTCATTTTCTACTCATTCCGCACAACTTTTTTCAATCAAAGCATCAAACTACCTCTTCTCTCTCCTTAAGCTGCGTCACCATGAGCCAGTAAGCGATCCACAGCAGCCCTGTCTCTCCACGATAATACATTTCCTTCCTGTGTTTCCCCCTCCAAAAAAATCGCCTTAACCACAGGATATAAAAATATTTCGACACATGAAAGGCAATCAAGTGCTGCAAACGTTCTGAAACTTTACTTGAGCAATCCTGCTTCACATAAATTAATACTACCTCCTTGGCTATCGTTATGTTTACATTTACCACAAACATGGCCGATGTACAATTCAAAATCTGTCCTGCAAAAAAAAAAAAAAAAAATGTTTTATCTCAATGTTTATCTTAACAGCAGCGCAATATATATATATATATATATATATATATATATATATATATATATATATATATATATATATATATATATATATATATATATATATATACATATATATATGTATATATATCACTACAAATACGTGTGTGCTGTCTTACCTTCAGCGTCATTACTTGACACCTGGACACCTGGAATACAGTTATTGCTCTCCACCTGCTTTCAGGTGTCCAGCTTTCTTAACGGATGTTCTAAACATAGATAATGCTTTTATTCAGTATAACGTACTGTCTTACACCCGCACGTACAGGTAGTATTCTAATTCAAAGCTGGCATTCACTTGTTTCCCTCACCACTGTTGCCTTACAGAAATTCATACGCCTATCTACTCATGATAAAACAGCAGACAGGTGGTCTACTAATATAATTTCCATGCACTAAACTAATAAATCATTTAATCAGTCTACCTACTCCGTAATAATTTTCCTGCTTCCAAACAATGTATCTTAATTAACTTATATCACTACATTTCTAAAACCACTTCCTCCTCTGTGGGGAAAATATTACCTTTTTTCCATTTTTTACAAACTCCTCCCTCACTTTCTTTTTCTTTTGCAACACAACTTGTAGCACACATCAAAGAGAAAATTCATGAAGTAATTTACTTTTATCTGAACTTCTTCGTATTCATAACATCCACAACTTTATAGCTTTCTCCACTCAATGAAATATATAAACCGATACACATCCTTTTCCAAGCCCACAATTGTTCTTACACCTGCTGTACTGCGATAATCGAGGTCAATCATTCCATATTTTCCTACTCTTAATTAATTTCTCTCCAATCTTCATATTACCTTGTTTCCTTCATTTCCCAATCACCTGTAACTCCCTCCCACATGCGCTTTTCCTCCATTATCCAGTAAAATAAAAATCAAGTTTCCCCACCCACGCACCGTTCTTATTTGACTAAGAACAGTCTTCTAGCAATCAGATCACACCACCACTTAAAAAATTTGCCCTACTTTGCTGACACACTTAAAATGATGCAGTAGTCCCCTCTCTCTCTCTCTCTCTCTCTCTCTCTCTCTCTCTCTCTCTCTCTCTCTCTCTCTCTCTCTCTATCTATCTATCTATCTATCTATCTATCTATCTATCTATCTATCTCTCTCTATCTATCTATCTATCTATCTATCTATCTATCTATCTCTATCTATCTATCTATCTATCTATCTCGGACTATAACTGACATACCTTCTTCTCTCCAATCAAAGTTCATGAACATCTTACCTCATCCATATTTTATTGACATTTATATCCTGCCTACCACATCTCATCTTCTTTCAAGTCATGAACTATTCACGTAAGTCTTGTTACCTCGCTACTGAACTGTGTGTTTCTTAAGAACATAGCTCTTCTCAGGCAAGATACTTTACATAATCATCTCAAGATAGGAAAAAAGAAGGATGCATTCAACAGTAGTAAATATTCATCCAGGAAATTGTCGCTCACCCCAAATAACTCACTGGTCTGGCATGGTTTTCTTTCCCCACTGCACACATCCTTCTTTAAGAAGTATTAACAGGTATTATTCGTACTCTACACATCGTTCTGTGCACTCTCATCTACCTGAGTCACCTTCCCTGCTGTGTGTTCCCCATCTTCTTCTGCCGCACTAAGTAGGTACATTAGTTGTAACCACCGGAATTTTCGTTCTGCATAAAACAGCATTGCATCGTCATCCCCGTACTTATTGCTTTTCTTTCAAGCTCAAAAAATATCTAGATGTATTTTTCGTAATGGAATCTGGTCTTTTCTAATTTTCAAGACGGTCATTCACTTCTCATCACACACTCCACCGTGACGTTACCCCTCATACTCTCTTACTTTTTTCATCAAACCCAAAAATAGTTCAGAGGAAAATATGGATAACAAGTTTTGGCGGCAGGAGTGCATTATAACAGTGAAGTTTAGGAATCGGTATGTAAATACTTATTACTTGAAGCAAGTCTTTATCAACAAAACGATAGTGATTGAGACAATAACTCCTCACATTTACCGTGAAAGTAACACAAATTCCCTGACGTGCACGTAAGCTCCAGGTACCCAACCCTTGCGAATAATGCTGATAAGAAATTGTGTTGTGGGTCGGCAATACAAGCAGGACTGTACATCATTTGAACTATAAGTACTGCTACTCTAAGCTGCATCCATTATTTCCACCCTCCTCCACTCTTTATTAATTGTTCTCCATTCCGTGCAGACACACCGGCGCCTGACCAGGTTTCCCAAGCCCCGGGAGAGCTCTGAGTCGCTAAACCTTCATGTCGAGTGGGCGAGATGCGAGATGGAATCGGCCAATGAAACTCATAATTAGCTACACACTACACAGCTGTAACAATTTTTGGGACTGTAGGTTTAATAATCCCCCTCAGCTATCATATAAGTTCAGGATTCAGGATTATGGTAACACTGGCAAGTTGGAGCCCAATTAAAGCATGGAAGGACAACATGGCTCATTAAAGTAAAGTTTGTTTCGCCAAAAACCTACCATTATTTGCTTTCTCAGTCCTACTACAACTGCAGTGAATTCAGCCACCTCAGCCACAACCTGCATATCCTGTATATAAGTGCACGCAACAAAGATTCCTATATATAATGCTTAAGTAATATATCCTACCGCAAGCGATACAAGGTCAACGAAACCTTACCTGTTCCTTTGCTGAGCTACGGCTGAAAAGTGGAATGCAATACGATCACTTTTGTTGCCCCATCTTTTATTATCATTATTATTTTTTTTTTTTTTTTAAGTACAAAAACTCCATCGACCACATCGGCCCAGCATAAGAAACCCATGAACCTAAAAAACACTCAATTTATAGGAGGCGGTTTTTGGGTCCGTACATTTTTTTTTTTTTTTTTCAAATTCACGGATTTTGCTAGGCCCATAATTTTTTTTTCCTCTTTTCTCTGGAACCACTCCAGAGATATCACAGCAGTTTTTCTCTACTTTTTTTTCGTTTTTTTAAAGGTTGGCCGTTTATTATAAGAGTAAACGAAAAGCACATTAATGAGTTAATAAGAGTATCTTCTGATTGATCGAGTTCTTCCATGGAAATCTTTAGTAAAGGTGAAATATTTGTGCTCTTTGAAGAGAAACTGAAGTTCAACAAAACCATTTTGGCAAAGAAAGCAAAAAAAAAAAAAATGCTAGGAGAAAAAGATATCATAATCTAAGCAGACATCTTAAGTGTATGAATGAACTCTGTAGTTCAAACAAAAAAAATTACAAATTGGATTCTAAAACAAGGTTCGGCCGTTTTTTTTTTTTTTTTGAGAGGAGAGGGGAGGTGAGTTATGGAGTGTAAAGTTTTATCTCTACGAAAAAAAAAATTAAAAGCCAGAGTAACAGTGCACAATGAATACAAGAACAGTATTCTTAGGAAAGTAAAAGAGGCAATTTTCTTCAAGTGTTCTCTGTTAACAAAT
>NC_087159.1:13357500-13360000 GCF_035594125.1 Scylla paramamosain
TGCTGGGAAGGAGAGTCAGTTAATGATGAGTACCTACACCTGCAGCTCTTACAACAACCATCGCCTCCTCCTCCTCCTCCTCCTCCTCCTCGACCAGCGCACCTCCCAGAAGGCCCTACCATTAGACAATGATATTCTCATAACACTCGACGATTACCAGAAAATATTGTCATTAATGTTCAATCACAAACTGAATGTACGAGTGTATAACAGTACACTTGTTCTACCATTAAATCTATCACAGAAGCAGTTAGTTTGGAGACGATGGTTGGATTCACCTCCAGTACCTAAGGGCTAGTGTTCTACTGTGTTCACGCTATAAAAGATATACTTACAAGAAATGGCTCTTGACACTCAATTCAAATGGCATTATGCGCAATTGTCGAGCGAGGCAAGACATCAGACCCCCATTTATCAAAAAGCAAAAGATGGAATCTATTTACGCAAAGCTTCATTACTTACAAGTAGAGAAAACAAGGGGAGCAATTCTGAATATAACCAAGAATGAATAAGACAAAATTTTCTTATTTCCAAAACTCAAAATGACTTCCACGCCGTTTCGTCAGTAATTCATATAATTAGAGTGCAAAGTCATAATAGTGTGGCGGAGGACAGTACTTGACGACTGCTTAATACTTAGAAAAGAGAAGTAACGTTGCGCAGCTGCCATGTGGCAGTGAAGAAAGCAAGAGTGTACCGCTGGTACAAGGCCCGTTTAATGAGTGTTTAATGGGGGCTCAAAGAGGCTGTAATGAGTGTTTAATGAGTGAATGTGGGAGTGAGGCGAGCGGGACTGGCTGGCTGTAGTGGCTGTGTGAGGAAGGCGACGGGGCGGGGGCAGGATGGAGTTCACTCCCATCACTCCTTACCTCCTTCCCTTCGTTGTATTTCCCCTCCCTCATGCGGCGAGAAACCCGTTCAGCACTTGTTATCTCATTTCCTCACCCACACTTGTTGTATAAATTTGCTTTACTTGCTTGTTTTCGTCTGAACAACCAAGAGTGAAAGAATGTGTTCTTTCTCTGCACGTTTGTCTGTCAGCTGCAAGAACCAAGTTGTTACATTCTGCAACGTTAAGAAGCGACGGGGTAATAGACTTTCTGGCACACCGAACCTCTCGAAAAGCAAACAAACTGCCCAGAAGGCGAACATCCTCGCCGTACCTTCCTCAAGCGGCTCTGGCTTGTGTCACACAGACATATTGTATATATAATCATAAGCCAGGATAAGTGACACAGATGTGAGAGTTCCCTCACTGGCTTGAAATCCCTGCTTTCATGTGGCACTCGCGGGGGTGTTGAGGACGAGAAACCATTGTGTAACTTTATTCTCCGTAACACTCTTGCAAGTAGACGACCTTTAGTGTCCCCGAAGGATCTGCTGGTATTTTCCTTCTGTACCATGTGTGTAATTTTAAAGCGCTGATAAGGTCGTGACTGACCACCCTGAAAGGTGAACGCAAGCTGTATATACGTATAATGCAATGGACCAATTGAGGTGAAGGATACAACACTAAGCTTGTTGGCAGGATTTATTGTTTGGATCTATAAACATGATGATTCAAAGCCTTCATTCCACCTATCGGCCACAGCTCGATGAGGGAGACCTGAGACGCCACCTGTGATCACTAACTCACAAAAGGTTAACGAAGTGATGACCGAAAGCATTATTTCATCATCGAGACATTACACTACAATATCTCTCTCTCACTCTCTCTCTCTCTCTCTCTCTCTCTCTCTCTCTCTCTCTCTCTCTCTCTCTCTCTCTCTCATTGCACCCACACGACAGAACTAAGAAGGGCGCTCATTGGCTGGGCGGGGTCAGGTCAGGGTATTTATGCATGTTCTACGCGGTCTTGCTCCACGAGTGGTTCCCTCTTTGCTCAGGTCGTGGGATGGTAAGGGGGAGGGGAAGGCAGCCTACATACCTTGGGAGGTGATCCATCAACGGCCTGACAGGTTCTAACCCGTCTTGCTTATTAACTGGACACAGCTACCTCCCTCTCCCCACTACCATCCCTACCTTTCTCATTCCTTTCTTTATTCTTGTACTATTTTTTTTTCTTTCTCTTTGTCTCATTTCTTTTTTTCTCGTTTTTATGTCTGCACTGCGGCCCCTCTCTTTTTTTTTTCAGGAGTGGCCGTTCCCAGCACGAGCAGTGAGCGAGTTTATTGTATAATGCAATAGAAAGTGGCACAACATCGAACACTCTTAAATGGCGAATGATGAGCGGGTGGCGATGCAGTATTCGTCTGTCATAAAAACACTTTCTTGCGGAATACCCTGACCAGAACAAGTATTTACAGATGGAAAGTAGCACCCGTCGGATCGGCCGCACGCGCACTAATGTCAACATCTGAAGATTCGAGATTTTTTTTCTGATTCCGTGCGGGCACCTGCCACTCCTAAGAAGTGTATTAGCTGAATGCCGAAGAGGACAAAATGTACTTTTGCTGGCAAGTGCTGTTTTCCATGACCTATAGATATTATGGAGAAGCTG